>NC_069508.1:189782502-189847502 GCF_027579735.1 Bombina bombina | reverse complement strand
GCTGATGATACTATCTTTGTGTCTAGCTGCATGTTAGTAATACATAATTAGATCATATATCTCTATGTTTAAATGCCTCTTTCTATTTATATAGCAATCTTTAAGTACGTACGATAAGCAGCTGTGTACATCAGCACTGTAACATCCTATAATGTGTTACATAATAAGGTTACAAGGCCAGAGATTATAATCACTTCCTCTCTAACCACACAGCATACTTGTATACAGTACAGGAACACAGTTTATTGCTAATCCTTTTTTATATATATATTTTATTCTGCATGTGCAGGAATATAGCCTGGTAAGCAGTTACCCAGAGGGGACCACACATTTCACATGACAAACCTCAGTGAAAGTTTTAACCCCATAGGGAGCTGGAGGGGGAACTTCTATTGATCAAAATGTTTTAGGCAAACTAACGTTAAAGGGACACTGAACCAAAATTTTTCCTTTCATGATTCAGATAGAGCAGAAATTTTAAGCAACTTTCTAATTTACTCCTATTATCAATTTTTCTTTATTCTCTTGCTATCTTTATTTGAAAAGCAAGAATGTAAGTTTAGAAGCTGGCCCATTTTTGGTTCACAACCTGGGTTGTCCTTGCTGATTGGACAGCACCAATAAACAAGTGCTGTCCAGGGTATTGAACCAAAAAAATGTTCCGGCTCCATAGCTTTGATGCCTTCTTTTTCAAATAAAGATACAAAAGAATGAAGAAAAATTGATAATAGGAGTAAATTAGGGCAGCGTGATTTATTTGCCTTGTTTCCATTAGCACAGAGCAGTGCAATTAACCCTCTTGCTGCCAGTAGCAAAGAGGGCAGTGTGATTTATTTGCCTTGCTTCTATGAGTACAGAACAGTGCAATTAACCCTCTTGCTGCCAGTAGAGAGGGCAATGTGATTTAAAGGGACATGAAACACAATTTTTGTTTTTTCTTTCTTAATTCAGATAGAATATGGATTTTAACATTTTAAGTTACTTCTATCATCAGTTTCTTTTTTGTTCTCTTGGTATATTTTGTTGTAAAACAGGGATGTAAGCTCAGGAGCATGCACATGTGTACAGTACTAGATGGCAGCACTATTTGCTGTCATGTAGTGCTGCAGACACCTACCTAGCACCTAGATTACGAGTTTTGCGTTAGAGGCTGTGTGATGCTAGCGAGCAGTTTATGCTCACCGCTCACCTACAAACAACGCTGGTATTACAGGTTTTTTTAAACCCGGCGTTAGACGCAAAAAAAGTGAGCGAAGAACAAAATTTAACTCTACATCTCACCTCAATACCAGTGCTGCTTACGTTAGCGGTGAGCTGGTGTAACGTGCTCGTGCACGATTTCCCCATAGGAAACAATGGGGGAGAGCCGGCTGAAAAAAAACCTAACACCTGCAAAAAAGCAGCGTAAAGCTCCTAACGCAGCCCCATTGATTCCTATGGGAAAGCACATTTTATGCCTACACCTAGCACCCTAACATGAACCCCAAGTCTAAACACCCCTAATCTTACACTTATTAACCCCTAATCTGCCGCCCCCGACATCGCCGACACCTGCATTATATTTATTAACCCCTAATCTGCTGCTCCGGACATCGCCGACACCTACATTATATTTATTAACCCCTAATCTGCCACCCACAACGTTGCCGCCACTATATTAAATGTATTAACCCCTAAACCTAACACCCCTTACTGAAATATAATTTTAATAAATCTAAATAAATATTGCTATCATTAACTAAATTATTCCTATTTAAAACTATATACTTACCAATAAAATAAACCCTAAGATAGCTACAATGTAACTAATAGTTACATTGTATCTATCTTAGGGTTTATTTTTATTTTACAGGTACTTTGTATTTATTTTAACTAGGTAGAATAGTTATTAAATAGCTATTTTTTTCTTTTTTTAGTTATTATTATTTATTTATTTTTTGGGGGGGGCTTTTTTATTTTGTTAGGGGGATTAGAGGAGGTGTAATTAGTTTAAAATTCTTGTAATTATTTTATTATTTTCTGTAATTTAGTGTTTGTTTTTATTCATGCTTTAGATAATTTATTTAAATTGTAATTAATTGTATTTAGTTTCTGTAATTAATTTAATTATAGTGTAGTGTTAGGTGTAATTGTAACATAAGTTAGGTTTTATTTTATAGGTAAATTTGTCTTTATTTTAACTAGGTAGTTATTAAATAGTTAATAACTATTTAATAACTATTGTACCTAGTTAAAATAAATACAAATTTGCCTGTAAAATAAAAATAAACCCTAAGATAGATACAATGTAACTATTAGTTATATTGTAGCTAGCTTAAGGTTTATTTTACAGGTAAGTATTTAGTTTTGAATAGGAATACTTTAGTTAATGATAGTAATTTTATTTAGATTCATTAAAATTATATTTCAGTTAGGGGGTGTTAGGATTAGGGTTAGACTTAGGTTTAGGGGTTAATACATTTAATATAGTGGCAGCGACGTTGGGGGCGGCAGATTAGGGGTTAATAAATGTAGGTAGGTGTTGGCGATGTTAGGGCAGGCAGATTAGGGGTTAATAATATTTAAATAGTGTTTGCGAGGTGTGAATGTTGTGGTTTAGGGGTTAATATATTTATTATAGTGGCGGCGATGTCCGGTTTGGCAGATTAGGGGTTAAAATATTTATTTTAGTGTTTGCGATGTGGGGGGGGGCCTCGGTTTAGGGGTTAATAGGTAGTTTATGGGTGCTAGTGTACTTTTTAGCACTTTAATTAGGAGTTTTATGCTACGGCGTTGTAGTGTAAAACTCTTAACTACTGACTTTTAAATGCGGTATCAGTCTTGACAGGAGAGGGTCTACCACTCACTTTTGGTTAGACTCATAATACCGTCTTGCGTTAGCCTTAAAAAGCAGCATTGAGAGGTCCCAACACTGATTTTTAACGCCCGCTTGTATTACGAGTCTTGAAGGTACAGGTGTACCGCTCACTTTTTTGGCCAGACTCGAAAATACCGCAAATCCACTTACGTCAATTGCGTATCCTATTTTTTCAATGGGACCTGCATAGCGCCGGTATTACGAGTCTTCCAAAAAGTGAGCGGTAGACTCTCTCCTTTCAAGACTGGTACCGCATTTTAAAGTCAGTAGTTAAGAGTTTTACACTACAACGCCGTAGCATAAAACCCTTAACTAAAGTGCTAAAAAGTTCACTAACACCCATAAACTACCTATTAACCCCTAAACCGAGGCCCCACCACATTGCATGAAGGTTCCTTTAAATGACATAATCCAAGATGGCATCCCTTCAATTCCGACTGGCTGATAGAATTCTATCAGACAATCGGAATTAAGGTAGAAAAAATCCTATTGGCTGATGCAATCAGCCAATAGGATTGAACTTCAATCCTATTGGCTGATTAGAACAGCCAATAGGATTGAGGTCGCATTCTATTGGCTGTTCCAATCAGCCAATAGGATTGAAGTTTAATAGGATTTTTTCTACCTTAATTCCGATTGGCTGATAGAACTCAAGGTAGGGTAATCTTCAAGGGGTTAGTGTTAGGTTTTATTAAGGGGGGATTGGGTGGGTTTTAGAGTAGGGTTGGTTGTGTGGATGGTGGGTTTTAATGTTGGGGGGTATTGTACTTTTTTTTTACAGGTAAAAGTGCTTATTACTTTGGGGCAATGCCATGCAAAAGGCCCTTTTAAGGGCTATTTGTAATTTAGTATAGGGTAGGGCTTTTTATTATTTTGGGGGGCTTTTTTATTTTATTAGGGGATTAGATTAGGTGTAATTAGTTTAAAAAGCTTGTAATTATTTTATTATTTTCTGTAATTTAGTGGGTTTTTTCATACTTTAGATAATTGTATTTAATTGTAGTTAATTTAGGGAATTAATTTAATTATAGTGTAGTGTTAGGTTTAATTGTAATTTAGGTTAGGTTTTATTTTACAGGTAAATTTGTCTTTATTTTAACTAGGTAGTTATTAAATAGTTAATAACTATTTAATAACTATTGTACCTAGTTAAAATAAATACAAAGTTGCCAGAAAAATAAACCCCAAGCTAGCTACAATGTAACTATTAGTTATATTGTAGCTAGCTTAGGGTTTATTTTATAGGTAAGTATTCAGATTTTATTTAAATAGGAATAATTTAGTTAATGATAGGAATATTTATCTAGATTTATTTAAATTATATTTAAGTTAGGGGGGGTTAGGGTTAGACTTAGGTTTAGGGGTTAAAAACATAGTGGCGGCGATGTTGGGGGCGGAAAATCAGGGGTTAATAAGTGTAGGTAGGTGGCGGCAACATTGGGGGTGGCAGAGTAGGGCTTAATAAATAAAATGTAGGTATCAGCGATGTTGGGGGCAGCAGATTAGGGGTTCATAAGTATAATGTAGGTGACGGCGGTGTCCGGAGTGGAAGATTAGGGGTTAATAATATAATGCAGGTGTCGTCGATGTTGGGGCAGCAGATTAGGGGTTAATAAGTGTAAGATTAGGGGTGTTTAGACTCTGGGTTCATGTTATGGTGTTAGGTGTAGACATAACTTTTATTTCCCCATAGGAATCAATGGGGCTGTGTTAGGTTTTTTTTCAGCCGACTCTGCCCCATTGAACCCTATGGGGAAATGGTGCATGAGCACATTAGCCAGCCCACCGCTAACGTAAGCAGCGCTGGTAATGAGGTGAGATGTGGAGCAAAATTTTGCTCTCCGCTCACTTTTCTGTGGCTCACGCCGGGTTTGTAAAAACCCGTAACACCAGCGCTGTCTGTAGGTGAGCGGTGAGCATAATCTGCTCGTTAGCACCGCACACCATTACCGACAAAACTCGTAATCTAGGTGATTAAAAATATAGGATACACAATTGATGTAAATGGATTTGCGGTATTTCTGAGTCTGGGCAAAAAAGTGAGTGGTGAGCCTGTCTTTTCAAGACTCATAATCTCAACGCTGCTTTTTAACCATAACGCACAACTCTTAATCTAGCCGTAGGTATCTTTTCAACAAAGAATACCATTGGAACAAAGAAATTTGATAATAGAAGTAAAATGGAAAATTTTTCAAAATGATGTACTCTGAATCCCAAAATATAATGTTTAGTATTTATATCCTTTTAAACCCAACCCTTGCTTCCATTAGCACAGAGCTATGTGAGTAACCCCCTTCTTTCTATTAGCACAGAGCTATGTGAGTAACCCCCTTCTTTCTATTAGCACAAAGCTATGTGAGTAACCCCCTTCTTTCTATTAGCACAAAGCTATGTGAGTAACCCCCCTTCTTTCTATTAGCACAGAGCTATGTGAGTAACCCCCTTCTTTCTATTAGCACAGAGCTATGTGAGTAACCCCCTTCTTTCCATTAGCACAGAGCTATGTGAGTAACCCCCCTTCTTTCTATTAGCACAGAGCTATGTGAGTAACCCCCTTCTTTCTATTAGCACAGAGCTATGTGAGTAACCCCCCTTCTTTCTATTAGCACAGAGCTATGTGAGTAACCCCCTTCTTTCTATTAGCACAGAGCTATGTGAGTAACCCCCTTCTTTCCATTAGCACAGAGCTATGTGAGTAACCCCCCTTCTTTCCATTAGCACAGAGCTATGTGAGTAACCCCCTTCTTTCTATTAGCACAGAGCTATTGGAGTAACCCCCTTCTTTCCATTAGCACAGAGTTATGTGAGTAACCCCCTTTTTTCTATTAGCACAGAGCTATGTGAGTAACCCCCTTCTTTCTATTCGCACAGAGCTATGTGAGTAACCCCCTTCTTTCCATTAGCATGTGAGTAACCCACTTCTTTCTATTAGCACAGAGCTATGTGAGTAACCCCCTTCTTTCTATTAGCACAGAGCTTTGTGAGTAACCCCCTTCTTTCTATTAGCACAGAGCTATGTGAGTAACCCCCTTCTTTCTATTAGCACAGAGTTATGTGAGTAACCCCTTTCTTTCTATTAGCACAGAGCTATGTGAGTAACCCCCTTCTTTCCATTAGCACAGAGCTATGTGAGTAACCCCCCTTCTTTCCATTAGCACAGAGCTATGTGAGTAACCCCCTTCTTTCCATTAGCACAGAGCTATGGGAGTAACCCCCTTCTTTCCATTAGCACAGAATTATGTGAGTAACCCCCTTCTTTCTATTAGCACAGAGCTATGTGAGGAACCCCCTTCTTTCTATTAGCACAGAGCTTTGTGAGTAACCCCCTTCTTTCTATTAGCACAGTGCTATGTGAGTAACCCCATTCTTTCTATTAGCACAGAGTTATGTGAGTAACCCCCATCTTTCTATTAGCACAGAGCTATGTGAGTAACCCCCTTCTTTCTATTAGCACAGAGCTATGTGAGTAACCCCCTTTTTTTATTAGCACAGAGCTATGTGAGTAACCCTCTTCTTTCTATTAGCACAGAGCTATGTGAGTAACCCCTTTCTTTCCATTAGCAGAGAGCTATGTGAGTAACCCCCTTCTTTCCATTAGCACAGAGTTATGTGAGTAATCCCCTTCTTTCCATTAGCACAGATTTATGTGGGTAACCCCCTTCTTTCCATTAGCACAGAGCTATGTGAGTAACCCCCTTCTTTCTATTAGCACAGAGCTATGTGAGTAACCCCCTTCTTTCCATTAGCACAGAGTTATGTGAGTAACCACCTTCTTTCCACTAGCACAGAGCTATGTGAGTAACCCCCTTCTTTCTTTTAGCACAGAGCTATGTGAGTAACCCCCTTCTTTCCATTAGCACAGAGCTATGTGAGTAACCCCCTTCTTTCTATTAGCACAGAGCTATGTGAGTAACCCCCTTCTTTCTATTAGCACAGAACTATGTGAGTAACCCCCTTCTTTCCATTAGCACAGAGCTATGTGAGTGACCCCCTTCTTTCCATTAGCACAGAGTTATGTGAGTAACCCCCTTTTTTCCACTAGCACAGATCTATGTGAGTAACCCCCTTCTTTCTATTAGCACAGAGCTATGTGAGTAACCCCCTTCTTTCTATTAGCACAGAGCTATGTGAGTAACCCCCTTCTTTCCATTAGCACAGAGTTATGTGAGTAACCCCCTTCTTTCCATTAGCACAGAGTTATGTGAGTAACCCCCTTCTTTCCATTAGCACAGAGCTATGTGAGTAACCCCCTTCTTTCCATTAGCACAGAGTTATGTGAGTAACCCCCTTCTTTCTATTAGCACAGAGCTATGTGAGTAACACCCTTCTTTCTATTAGCACAGAGCTATGTGAGTAACCCCCCTTCTTTCCATTAGCACAGAGCTATGTGAGTAACCCCCTTATTTCTATTAGCACAGAGCTATGTGAGTAACCCCCTTCTTTCCATTAGCACAGAGCTATGTGAGTAACCCCCTTCTTTCCATTAGCACAGAGTTATGTGAGTAACCCCTTCTTTCTATTAGCACAGAGCTATGTGAGTAACCCCCCTTCATTCTATTAGCACAGAGCTATGTGAGTAACCCCCTTCTTTCTATTAGCACAGAGCTTTGTGAGTAACCCCCTTCTTTCTATTAGCACAGAGCTATGTGAGTAACCCTCTTCTTTCTATTAGCACAGAGCTATGTGAGTAACCCCCTTCTTTCTATTAGCACAGAGCTATGTGAGTAACTCACTGCTTTCTATTAGCACAGAGCTATGTGAGTACACCCCTTCTTTCCATTAGCACAGAGCTATGTGAGTAACCCCCTTCTTTCTATTAGCACAGAGCTATGTGAGTGACCCCCTTCTTTCTATTAGCACAGAGCTATGTGAGTAACCCTCTTCTTTCTATTAGCACAGAGCTATGTGAGTAACACCCTTCTTTCTTTTAGAACAGAGTTATTTGAGTAACCCCTTTTTTCAATTAGCACAGAGCTATGTGAGTAACCCCCTTTGCTTCCATTAGCACAGAGCTATGTGAGCAACCCCCTTCATTCCATTAGCACAGAGCTATGTGAGTAACCCCCTTGCTTCCATTAGCACAGAGCTATGTCAGTAACCCCCTTCTTTCCATTAGCACAGAGCTATGTGAGTAACCCCTTTCTTTCCATTAGCACAGAGCTATGTGAGTAACCCTCTTCTTTCTATTAGCACAGAGCTATGTGACTAACCCCCTTCTTTCTATTAGCACAGAGCTATGTGAGTAACCCCCTTCATTCTATTAGCACAGAGCTATGTGAGTAACCCTCTTATTTCTATTAGCACAGAGCAATGTGATTAACCCCCTTCTTTCTATTAGCACAGAGCTATGTGAGTAACCCTCTTCTTTCTATTAGCACAGAGCTATGTGACTAACCCCCTTCTTTCTATTAGCACAGAGCTATGTGAGTAACCCCCTTCTTTCTATTAGCACAGAGCTATGTGAGTAACCCTCTTCTTTCTATTAGCACAGAGCTATGTGACTAACCCCCTTCTTTCTATTAGCACAGAGCTAAGTGAGTAACCCCCTTCTTTCCATTAGCACAGAACTATGTGAGTAACCCTCTTCTTTCTATTAGCACAGAGTTATGTGAGTAACCCCCTTCTTTCCATAAGCACAGAGCTATGTGAATAACCCCCTTATTTCCATTAGCAAAGAGCTATGTGAGTAACCCCCTTCTTTCCATTAGCACAGAGCTATGTGAGTGACCCCCTTCTTTCTATTAGCACAGAGCTATGTGAGTAACCCCCTTCTTTGTATTAGCATAGAGCTATATGAGTAACCCCCTTCTTTGTATTAGCACAGAGCTATGTGAGTAACCCCCTTCTTTCCATTAGCATAGAGCTATGTGAGTAACACACTTCTTTCTATTAGCACAGAGTTATGTGAGTAACCCCCTTCTTTCCATTAGCACTGAGCTATGTGAGTAACCCCCTTCTTTGTATTAGCACAGAGCTATGTGAGTAACCCCCTTCTTTGTATTAGCACAGAGCTATGTGAGTAACCCCCTTCTTTCCATTAGCACAGAGCTATGTGAGTGACCCCCTTCTTTCTATTAGCACAGAGCTATGTGAGTAACCCCCTTCTTTGTATTAGCACAGAGCTATGTGAGTAACCCCCTTCTTTGTATTAGCACAGAGCTATGTGAGTAACCCCCTTCTTTGTATTAGCACAGAGCTATGTGAGTAACCCCCTTCTTTCTATTAGCACAGAGCTATGTGAGTAACCCTCTTCTTTCTATTAGCACAGAGCTATGTGACTAACCCCCTTCTTTCTATTAGCACAGAGCTATGTGAGTAACCCCCTTCTTTCCATTAGCACAGAACTATGTGAGTAACCCTCTTCTTTCTATTAGCACAGAGTTATGTGAGTAACCCCCTTCTTTCCATTAGCACAGAGCTATGTGAGTAACCCCCTTCTTTCCATTAGCAAAGAGCTATGTGAGTAACCCCCTTCTTTCCATTAGCACAGAGCTATGTGAGTGACCCCCTTCTTTCTATTAGCACAGAGCTATGTGAGTAACCCCCTTCTTTGTATTAGCACAGAGCTATGTGAGTAACCCCCTTCATTGTATTAGCACAGAGCTATGTGAGTAACCCCCTTCTTTCCATTAGCATAGAGCTATGTGAGTAACACACTTCTTTCTATTAGCACAGAGTTATGTGAGTAACCCCCTTCTTTCCATTAGCACAGAGCTATGTGAGTAACCCCCTTCTTTCCATTAGCACAGAGCTATGTGAGTAACCCCCTTCTTTCCATTAGCACAGAGCTATGTGAGTAACCCCCTTCTTTCCATTAGCACAGAGCTATGTGAGTAACCCTCTTCTTTCCATTAGCACAGAGCTATGTGAATAACCCCCTTATTTCCATTAGCAAAGAGCTATGTGAGTAACCCCCTTCTTTCCATTAGCACAGAGCTATGTGAGTGACCCCCTTCTTTCTATTAGCACAGAGCTATGTGAGTAACCCCCTTCTTTGTATTAGCATAGAGCTATATGAGTAACCCCCTTCTTTGTATTAGCACAGAGCTATGTGAGTAACCCCCTTCTTTCCATTAGCATAGAGCTATGTGAGTAACACACTTCTTTCTATTAGCACAGAGTTATGTGAGTAACCCCCTTCTTTCCATTAGCACTGAGCTATGTGAGTAACCCCCTTCTTTGTATTAGCACATAGCTATGTGAGTAACCCCCTTCTTTGTATTAGCACAGAGCTATGTGAGTAACCCCCTTCTTTCCATTAGCACAGAGCTATGTGAGTGACCCCCTTCTTTCTATTAGCACAGAGCTATGTGAGTAACCCCCTTCTTTGTATTAGCACAGAGCTATGTGAGTAACCCCCTTCTTTGTATTAGCACAGAGCTATGTGAGTAACCCCCTTCTTTGTATTAGCACAGAGCTATGTGAGTAACCCCCTTCTTTCTATTAGCACAGAGCTATGTGAGTAACCCTGTTCTTTCTATTAGCACAGAGCTATGTGAGTAACCCCCTTCTTTCTATTAGCACAGAGCTATGTGAGTAACCCTGTTCTTTCCATTAGCACAGAGCTATGTGACTAACCCCCTTCTTTCTATTAGCAAAGAGCTATGTGAGTAACCCCCTTCTTTCCATTAGCACAGAACTATGTGAGTAACCCTCTTCTTTCTATTAGCACAGAGTTATGTGAGTAACCCCCTTCTTTCCATTAGCACAGAGCTATGTGAGTTACCCCCTTCTTTCCATTAGCAAAGAGCTATGTGAGTAACCCCCTTCTTTCCATTAGCACAGAGCTATGTGAGTGACCCCCTTCTTTCTATTAGCACAGAGCTATGTGAGTAACCCCCTTCTTTGTATTAGCACAGAGCTATGTGAGTAACCCCCTTCTTTCCATTAGCATAGAGCTATGTGAGTAACACACTTCTTTCTATTAGCACAGAGTTATGTGAGTAACCCCCTTCTTTCCATTAGCACAGAGCTATGTGAGTAACCCCCTTCTTTCCATTAGCACAGAGCTATGTGAGTAACCCCCTTCTTTCCATTAGCACAGAGCTATGTGAGTAACCCCCTTCTTTCCATTAGCACAGAGCTATGTGAGTAACCCTCTTCTTTCCATTAGCACAGAGCTATATGAGTAACCCCCTTCTTTCCATTAGCACAGAGCTATGTGAGTAACCCCCTTCTTTCCATTAGCACAGAGCTATGTGAATAACCCTGTTCTTTCTATTAGCACAGAGTTATGTGAATAACCCCCTTCTTTGTATTAGCACAGAGCTATGTGAGTAACCCCATTCTTTCCATTAGCACAGAGCTATGTGAGTAACCCCCTTCTTTCTATTAGCACAGAGCTATGTGAGTAACCCCCCTTCTTTCTATTAGCACAGAGCTATGTGAGTTACCTCCTTCTTTCTATTAGCACAGAGCTATGTGAGTAACCCCCTTCTTTCCATTAGCACAGAGCTATGTGAGTAACCCCCTTCTTTCCATTAGCACAGAGCTATGTGAGTAACCCCTTCTTTCTATTAGCACAGAGCTATGTGAGTAACCCCCTTCTTTCCATTAGCACAGAGCTATGTGAGTAACCCTCTTTCTATTAGCACAGAGTTATGTGAGTAAACCCCTTCTTTGTATTAGCACAGAGCTATGTGAGTTACCTCCTTCTTTCCATTAGCATAGAGCTATGTGAGTAACCCTCTTCTTTCTATTAGCACAGAGCTATGTGAGTAACCCTCTTCTTTGTATTAGCACAGAGCTATGTGAGTAACCCCCTTCTTTCCATTAGCACTGAGCTATGTGAGTAAAGCCCTTCTTTCCATTAGCACAGAGCTATGTGAGTAACCCCCTTCTTTCTATTAGCACAGAGCTATGTGAGTAACCCCCTTCTTTCCATTAGTACAGAGCTATGTGTGTAACCCCCTTATTTCCATTAGCACAGAGCTATGTGAGTAACACACTTCTTTCTATTAGCACAGAATTATGTGAGTAACCCCCTTCTTTCTATTAGCACATAATTATGTGAGTAACCCCCTTCTTTCTATTAGCACATAATTATGTGAGTAACCCCCTTCTTTCTATTAGCACAGAGTTATGTGAGTAACCCCCTTCTTTCCATTAGTACAGAGCTATGTGTGTAACCCCCTTATTTCCATTAGCACAGAGCTATATGAGTAACCCCCTTCTTTCTATTAGCACAGAATTATGTGAGTAACCCCCTTCTTTCTATTAGCACATAATTATGTGAGTAACCCCCTTCTTTCTATTAGCACAGAGTTATGTGAGTAACCCCCTTCTTTCCATTAGTACAGAGCTATGTGTGTAACCCCCTTATTTCCATTAGCACAGAGCTATGTCAGTAACCCCCTTCTTTCCATTAGCACAGAGCTATGTGTGTAACCCCCTTGCTTCCATTAGCACAGAGCTATGTGAGTAACCATTTATTTCTATTAGCACAGAGCTATGTGAGTAACCCCCTTCTTTCTATTAGCACAGAGCTATGTAAGTAACCTTCTTCTTTCTATTAGCACAGAGCTATGCAAGTAACCCCCTTCTTTCTATTAGCACAGAGCTATGCGAGTAACCCCCTTCTTTCTATTAGCACAGAGCTATGTGAGTAACCCCCTTCTTTCCATTAGCACAGAGCTATGTGAGTAACCCCCTTCTTTCTATTAGCACAGAGCTATGTGAGTAACCCCCTTCTTTCCATTAGCACAGAGCTATGTGAGTAACCCCCTTCTTTCTATTAGCACAGAGCTATGTGAGTAACCCCCCTTCTTTCCATTAGCACAGAGCTATGTGAGTAACCCCCTTCTTTCTATTAGCACAGAGCTATGTGAGTAACCCCCCTTCTTTCTATTAGCACAGAGCTATGTGAGTAACCCCCTTCTTTCCATTAGCACAGAGCTATGTGAGTAACCCCCTTCTTTCTATTAGCACAGAGCTATGTGAGTAACCCCCTTCTTTCTATTAGCACAGAGCTATGTGAGTAACCCCCTTCTTTCTATTAGCACAGAGCTATGTGAGTAACCCCCTTCTTTCTATTAGCACAGAGCTATGTAAGTAACCTTCTTCTTTCTATTAGCACAGAGCTATGCAAGTAACCCCCTTCTTTCTATTAGCACAGAGTTATGTGAGTAACCCCCTTCTTTCTATTAGCACAGAGCTATGTGAGTAACCCCCTTCTTTCCATTAGCACAGAGCTATGTGAGTAACCCCCTTCTTTCTATTAGCACAGAGCTATGTGAGTAACCCCATTCTTTCCATTAGCACAGAGCTATGTGAGGTACCCCCTTTCTTTCCATTAGCACAGAGCTATGTGAGTAACCCCCTTCTTTCTATTAGCACAGAGCTATGTGACTAACCCCCTTCTTTCCATTAGCACAGAGCTATGTGAGTAACCCCCTTCTTTCTATTAGCACAGAGCTATGTGAGTAACCCCATTCTTTCTATTAGCACAGAGCTATGTGAGTAACCCCCTTGTTTCAATTAGCACAGAGCTGTGTGAGTAACCCCTTTCTTTCCATTAGCACAGAGCTATGTGAGTAACCCCCTTCTTTCCATTAGCACAGAGCTATGTGAGTAACCCCTTTCTTTCCATTAGCACAGAGCTATGTGAGTAACCTCCTTCTTTCCATTAGCACAGAGCTATGTGAGTAACCCCTTTCTTTCCATTAGCACAGAGCTATGTGAGTAACCCCCTTCTTTCCATTAGCACAGAGCTATGTGAGTAACCCCCTTTTTTCCATTAGCGCAGAGCTATGTGAGTAACCCCCTTCTTTCTATTAGCACAGAGTTATGTGAGTAACCCCCTTCTTTCCATTAGCACAGAGCTATGTGAGTAACCCCCTTCTTTCCATTAGCACAGAGCTATGTGAGTAACCCCCTTCTTTCCTTTAGCACAGAGCTATGTGAGTAACCCCCTTCTTTCCATTAGCACAGAGCTATGTGAGTAACCCCCTTTTTTCCATTAGCACAGAGCTATGTGAGTAACCCCCTTCTTTCTATTAGCACAGAGTTATGTGAGTAACCCCCTTCTTTCCATTAGCACAGAGCTATGTGTGTAACCCCCTTATTTCCATTAGCACAGAGCTATGTGAGTAACCCCCTTCTTTCTATTAGCACAGAGTTATGTGAGTAACCCCCTTCTTTCCATTAGCACAGAGCTTTGTGTGTAACCCCCTTATTTCCATTAGCACAGAGCTATGTCAGTAACCCCCTTCTTTCCATTAGCACAGAGCTATGTGAGTAACCCCCTTGCTTCCATTAGCAAAGAGCTATGTGAGTAACCATTTCTTTCTATTAGCACATAGCTATGTGAGTAACCCCCTTCTTTCTATTAGCACAGAGCTATGTGAGTGACCCCCTTCTTTCTATTAGCACAGAGCTATGTAAGTAACCTTCTTCTTTCTTCTAGCACAGAGCTATGCTAGTAACCCCCTTCTTTCTATTAGCACAGAGTTATGTGAGTAACCCCCTTCTTTCTATTAGCACAGAGCTATGTGAGTAACCCCCTTCTTTCCATTAGCACAGAGCTATGTGAGTAACCCTCTTCTTTCTATTAGCACAGAGCTATGTGACTAACCCCCTTCTTTCTATTAGCACAGAGCTATTTGAGTAACCCCCTTCTTTCCATTAGCACAGAGTTATGTGAGTAACCCTCTTCTTTCTATTAGCACAGAGCTATGCGAGTAACCCCCTTCTTTCTATTAGCACAGAGTTATGTGAGTAACCCCCTTCTTTCTATTAGCACAGAGCTATGTGAGTAACCCCCTTCTTTCCATTAGCACAGAGCTATGTGAGGTACCCCCTTTCTTTCCATTAGCACAGAGCTATGTGAGTAACCCCCTTCTTTCCATTAGCACAGAGCTATGTGAGTAACCCCCTTCTTTCCATTAGCACAGAGCTATGTGAGTAACCACCTTCTTTCTATTAGCACAGAGCTATGTGAGTAACCCCATTCTTTCCATTAGCACAGAGCTGTGTGAGTAACCCCCTTCTTTCCATTAGCACAGAGCTATGTGAGTAACCCCCTTCTTTCCATTAGCACAGAGCTATGTGAGTAACCCCCTTCTTTCCATTAGCACAGAGCTATGTGAGTAACCCCTTTCTTTCCATTAGCACAGAGCTATGTGAGTAACCCCCTTCTTTCTATTAGCACAGAGTTATGTGAGTAACCCCCTTCTTTCCATTAGCACAGAGCTATGTGAGTATCCCCCTTCTTTCCATTAGCACAGAACTATTTGAGTAACCCCCTTCTTTCTATTAGCACAGAGCTATGTGAGTAACCCCTTTCTTTCCATTAGCACAGAACTATGTGAGTAACCCCTTTCTTTCCATTAGCACAGAGCTATGTGAGTAACCCCCTTCTTTCCATTAGCACAGAGCTATGTGACTAACCCCCTTCTTTCCATTAGCACAGAGCTATGTGAGTAACCCCCTTCTTTCCATTAGCACAGAGCTATGTGAGTAACCCCCTTCTTTCCATTAGCATAGAGCTATGTGAGTAACCCCGTTCTTTCCATTAGCACAGAGCTATGTGAGTAACCCCCTTCTTTCTATTAGCACAGAGCTATGTGAGTAACCCCCTTCTTTCCTTTAGCACAGAACTATGTGAGTAACCCCCTTCTTTCTATTAGCACAGAGCTATGTGAGTAACCCCCTTCTTTCTTTTAGCACAGAGCTATGTGTGTAACCCCCCTTCTTTCCATTAGCACAGAGCTATGTGAGTAACCCCCCTTCTTTCCATTAGCACAGAGCTATGTGAGTAACCCCCTTCTTTCCATTAGCACAGAGTTATGTGAGTAACCCCTTTCTTTCTATTAGCACAGAGCTATGTGAGTAACCCCCTTCTTTCTATTAGCACAGAGCTATGTGAGTAACCCTCTTCTTTCCATTAGCACAGAGCTATGTGAGTAACCCCCTTCTTTCTATTAGCACAGAGCTTTGTGAGTAACCCTCTTCTTTCCATTAGCACAGAACTATGTGAGTAACCCCCTTCTTTCTATTAGCACAGAGCTATTTGAGTAACCCCCTTCTTTCCATTAGCACAGAACTATGTGAGTAACCCTCTTCTTTCCATTAGCACATAACTATGTGAGTAACCCCCTTCTTTCTATTAGCACAGAGCTATGTGAGTAACCCCCTTCTTTCCATTAGCACAGAGCTATGTGAGTAACCCCCTTCTTTCCATTAGCACAGAGCTATGTGAGTAACCCCCTTCTTTCCATTAGCACAGAGCTATGTGAGTAACCCCCTTCTTTCTATTAGCACAGAGCTATGTGAGTAACCCCCTTCTTTCCATTAGCACAGAGTTATGTGAGTAACCCCCTTCTTTCCATTAGCACAGAGCTATGTGAGTAACCCCTTCTTTCTATTAGCACAGAGCTAGGTGAGTATCCCCCTTCTTTCCATTAGCACAGAGCTATATGAGTAACCCCCTTCTTTCTATTAGCACAGAGCTATGTGAGTAACCCCCTTCTTTCCATTAGCACAGAACTATGTGAGTAACCCTCTTCTCTCCTTTAGCACATAACTATGTGAGTAACCCCCTTCTTTCTATTAGCACAGAGCTATTGGAGTAAACCCCTTCTTTCCATTAGCACAGAGCTATGTGAGTAACCCCTTCTTTCTATTAGCACAGAGCTAGGTGAGTATCCCCCTTCTTTCCATTAGCACAGAGCTATATGAGTAACCCCTTCTTTCTATTAGCACAGAGCTATGTGAGTAACCCCTTTCTTTCCATTAGCACAGAGCTATGTGAGTAACTCACTTCTTTCCATTAGTACAGAGTTATGTGAGTAACCCCCTTCTTTGTATTAGCACAGAGCTATGTGAGTAACCCCCTTCTTTCTATTAGCACAGAGCTATGTGAGTAACCCCCTTCTTTCTATTAGCACAGAGCTATGTGAGTAACCCCCTTCTTTCTATTAGCACAGAGCTATGTGAGTAACCCCCTTATTTCTATTAGCACAGAGCTATGTGAGTAACCCCCTTCTTTCCATTAGCACAGAGCTATGTGAGTTACCCCCTTGTTGACACTTCAGTATGAAAGAGAAAAAAATTTGATTAACCCCCTTGGCTGGAAGTATCATGCATTTTAGTTATTAAACCTTTGGCTGCCAAAAATAAAACTTGTATTGATTAGCCCCTTGGCAACCAGTTACACATATTTATGTGATTAACCTTGTGACTGTCATTAACCAGAGAACGTTGTTTAATTCATTAGATGCCAATAGCTTTGATTTAATACCAACCCCTATATCAGATACAGAGAGTGATGTTGGTTTTACACATAATAATCATCCTGCACTCACATAGATTAGCAAACTCTAATAGTTTTCATTATTATATTACATTAACTTTCATATCACTTACCTTGCTCTCATCTTAGTACAAGATAAAATCCCCTCGCTCACCCTCTATTTCCAATTTCCAAGTTATATTTAAAAACAAAAACAAAATATCAAATACAAAAATAAAATGTTCTCATTTTTTATTGCTATTGATTTTAAATAACCATGATATTAATCTAAATCCTTTAGAAAAGATGATCAAATTATTAATCTACAAAAATCCCCATATACCTCCATAGTGAATTGTATACAAGACTAATACATAAACCTTTCTCAGGGATTGAATTTGACTCCTATGTGTAAAGAAGCTAATGACAAAAGGCATATGTGTGTAGGCACCAATCAGCAGCTAGCTCCTAGTGTATATCTGCTTCTGAACCTACCTAGATATTCTTTTTAACAAAGAGTACCAAGAGAATAAAGTAAATGTGATAATATACGGTTCCTACTGTGGGGCCTGTATTTTTAATATAGTAAATCTAAACTTTTAGTTTTTTTTATTTTACATATGAGCAAATACCCTACTGTTAAATTAAGAAGAAATGCAATTACTGTAAGTTGATACATTTTTGAATAATTTAAATAATATTGCACAGGGTTTATGCTCTCAATACAACAAAAGGGAATACATCTGTGATCACTGACACACAAGTTAGATCATTAAAACAAAATTGAGTACACCTGTGATTTCCAATTAGCCTAATTGCATGAACATGGTTATAAAATGACCCGTGAACACCAGAACTTTCTCCATTTTGGACCTATGGGCTGTGTCTATCTGCATGCCTGCATAATGGCTCCACATGGAAAATAATTGCCAGATGGATTGAAAAATCTGATTGTGAGACTTCACAAAGATGGAAAAAGCTACAATAAGATCGGTGACCAACTAAAAATTATTCAAACACAGTTGCCCCAGTAATCAAGAGGTATAGAACGAGCCATAGTACCACTAATCAGAGCCACAGTGGTCATCCTCCTAAAATGATGCCACGTAGAGTGCACTACTTGCATAAACTAGCTCTGAAAAACAGATGGCTCAGGGGTTATCAATAGAAATCGTAGTTTCTGTGACAGCTCAGACGGTGAGAAGGACTTTGCATAACATCATCTATAGACGGCGTCCAAGAAATAAACCCTTGCTTGCTCTTTGGCACAAAACTGCAAGATTAAATTTTGCTAAAGAACATGAAAAGAAGATAAATATTGGGAGCACATTCTTTGGTCAGATGAGACCAAGATACATTTGTATGGCTCAGATGGGATCCAGCATATCTGGTGTGAACCTGGCCAGGGTTTCCACATTAAATGCATAGTCCCAACAAAGAAGCACAGAGCTGGGAGTGTGAGGATATGGAGCTACATGACTACAAAAGGATTTGGGGAGATGACATTTATAGATGGCACCAGGAATGCCTGTGGATATACCAAAATACTGTCTGACAAGATGGCTCTTAGGGCCCAATGATCTAAACGTCGCAATTTCAGATGTGGTTTTCTCACTGACCCTTGCAGGGACTGCCCTGGTTGAATTATCATAAAAAAGGGGCAGTCCTGCGAGTGGCGAGATGTCTCACATTGAAAGTATTGCTGGAAAAGAAAACTTTGCACCAGGGAGTGAAGTTAGCAGTGAGCAGGGTGGTCACTTTAAAAATGAAATCCTGCAGTCAATATAAATCACATTATGCTGCTTTCTGCGTGTTGCGTCTTACAATCACCTTTATTTTCATATACATGTGTTTGTCTATTGGGGTATAAGTATTTTCAGTGTTTTGAGTAAAAATTGCCACTTTTTAGTTGTCAAAAAAATAAACAAGATCTGTAATGTAAACATCTTTACAGAATTACATTAGGATTATAGAGACAATTTCATATATGCCTATGGAACGCCCATGTTACACCCATTTTACAGAACCCCCCCCAAAAATTATGCTTTGTATTTTGTATCATTTGACACGTTTTCACAAGTATGAATTTCGGTGTGTTTTTTTTGCGCATCCAGTATACTTAAATTATGATTTATGCTGTGAATAATACAATTTATTCCTGAGTCATTTACATACAAATTTTACATTTTTGATAAAATAAGATTTTTGGTGATGAATTTTGTTACGATTTTTGATGCACCTAAACAATACCATCTTTCTGCGTATTTGTGTGTGAATGGTTCAATTATTCATTGTGTAAGATTTTTAAAATACATATTTTATTGTGCATTTAGTAATAGCCGCACCTCCTCCCCATACAAAAATGTTGTATACACCCCTTAGCGACAAACCTAGTTCTAAGAGTATAAAAAGTGTCTTTAAATTATTTCACCATAGAAACAGAAGGACTGGCAAGCATTCTTCAATAATCTCACCAGCCCAGAGACCTTTAGATTATTGGGCCCCCAGTCTCCAGAAACTTGGCAGAAGAGGACTATTCCAGCAGGATAACAATCTAAAGCACACTGCCAAGATCACAAAAGAGTTTCTAAAGAAGAAAAAAGTGTAAACGATGTCCTGGCCAAGAATGTCACCTGACTTGAATCCAATAGGACACCTTTGGGATATTTTAAAGAGAAAGATAAAGCAACACAACTCATCCAGGAAAGAACAGATGAAAAAAATTGCCTCTGAAGAATGGCAGAACATCTCTCCAGAAATTTGTGCACTCTTGGTTTCTTCCATGCCGAGGAGGAGGGCTGAGTCTTCAAACATTCAAACATTAAGATGAAAAAAATATATACTGTATATTGGAATCTCAGTAATGAACGATTTACTGACTTTTGTTGCATTGACGTAAGTAAATTGAAAAGCCCCTACATGCTTTAACTTTTTTACATTAAAAAATCCTGTGGCACACCACCATCCCAAAATTTTACAAAATCACACATTGTAGCCTAATACAGGATATATATATATACACACATATACACACACACACTGTGCTCATGGTTGTAAATGATGCCTGATGAGCCTGTCGCATACCTCCCAATATTTCAAAATTTGAAAGAGGGACATCCCCGCACTGTTGTCAGTCTGCCGTGGCACACCTGAGGAATAGGATCTCTCACGGCACACTGGTTGAAAAACACTGCTCTAATTAACTAAAGAAAAAATGTTTAATCAATCATCTGACACAATTTATCCCCATTAAAACCAGGGACAATATATTTGTATGCAATATATTCTAGATCAGGGTTCTTCAAACCATGGGTTGGGACCCATTACTGGGTTGCAAGTTGATAGTTGCAACATGATGCTTACTGGATGTTGACTTGCGCAGGGATGGATGTAGGCACCAAAATCTGTTCACCTTTGTGCTGGCAGCCTTAACTAAGATGGCCACTGGCAGTGAAATAAAAGCACTGCATGTGTGTGGCAGCCATCTTTGTTAAGGCCGTTGCAAGCATTGCGCATGCACAGGGAACCCAGATGCTGCATGTGTAAAATACGCGTGGCAACCATAACAAATATCTTCATTAAGGTCACAGGCTGACAGGTATATAAAATAGGCATAGACCAGTTCCCCTTTATTCCCTTTACTCTGCCTTATTATAAATCCGGCCCTGGACTTGTGTGTGTGTTGTAGTGTGTGTGGTGTGTGTGTTGTACAGACTATGCGTGATGTGTTATGTGTGTGTTATCACCTTTGCAGCACTTTCAGGTTTGACTACAATCAGGAATAAAGTATGCACACACTGCAGTCACTTTGCAAATAATTGTAGCTATCTTGTTGTATATTACTTCAGAAATTTTCAGACCAAGCATAAAAATAAGGTCATGATGTATGTGGTATCATGGCACTGGGCCTTGGGAATTTTCTTCTTTTTTTTTCTTTTTGAAGAACCCTGCTAGTGTTTTATTGCTAAAATGACATAAGTTGCCTCATTATATAACAATATTTCATTCAAATCCATGTTTGTCAGGTCAGGATTAAATATTCCCTTTCCGGGGGGCGGAGCCAACTATCAAACAGGGCAGACGCAGGTTTTGTGAGCTCCTGCTTTAACAATCTTTGACAATCTTTAAAAGCTATTTAATCACCCTAAAACGCTACTCCTGCAAAGGTGACACCAGCCCTTATCATAAGCATAACAATCCACACTTGGGAGATTGACTGGACCTCATATTAACCCAGAATGATGGACTTTGAGATCATTGAAGCCTTCGCCATGCTGAGTTACCGCATGGATACGCAGTTCAGCATTCTACTCAAGTGCATATCACTAAAGAGTGAGACAACTCCTGATGTAACAGCTGGAGATATTACATCTCTCACCCTTGGACTGGGACTACATACCGGCAGGATTCAATGGCTGACCCGGACATCATTATCCTCCCCCGACAGCCTGTAATCACATGTGACCTCTCCGTTACTTGCCTGGCTTCTGCCTTGGAGCGGCCGGCCGAGGTAGGGGTTCAGGTATACTTAACTCCGTCTATTACTATCGAGGATGTCCCTTCCAATGTCTGTGGACTTACCAGCTACGCACCCCGCCCCTTCTTAAAGAGGAGACCGATATAGAGGGGAGAGAACGGCATTTAGCAGCAGGCTTGTGTAACTGGTTTGAGCTGTGGCCTAGTGATATGAGCAACGAGCCTGGGCACTTACCACACTGCAAATTACCCTGGCACAGAGATAAACCAAAACTGGGACTTGAGTGATTTCACTGCACTGCCCTCACAGAGCCCTTACTTACCTATCGGCTGCCATATTGATCCCTCTACTCCGAGCCCAGAGTTTAGCTCATGGGACACTATCTGGGAACAGGCATCATTTCCAGATTCAGATATCCACAACACGCGACAAGATTACAGGAGTTGTTGCGGACTGGGATAGGCTAACAACACTTACATATACAGAGAGATGCCATCTTGTCTGACACTGAACTTACCTCCCAGTTCTGCATACCAGTCACTTAAACTAGCGTTATTATGCATATAGCCCTATACCTAAAAAAGCTGAATGTTATATGACTTTTTTGATAATGGTTTAACTACTTGTAATATTTATGTTCCATCTACAATTGAGATACCCTCTCTATACCTCATGCAACTTCAGAAAGTCTCACCCTGCACTAGCTGTGAGACCTCCATGTAGAGTCCTTAGATAATCACCTCAGTTATTAATATTTATTCATCTCTAATTGATGTTTGAGGGTGATGTGGTTTTGTTTATGATACTTTTGCTGTGCTTGTTTTTTTTTTCCTTGTTGGAGATAGTTCCAGTTACCATTATATCTTATTCTAAGATGAACCCTTGCTTTACTGGGCTCTGCAGGAAGGTTTGATGGGGTAATATAATGTTTATGCTTGTTTCTCTCATTGGCTATTGCTAATGGGGATCTACTGTTATATAATATCCTCAGCAGAACTAGCTCTACGGTACAGTACAAACTCTACTACTTTATAACCCAGACCTATTAATGCCTGGGGTAAGATACTAGCCTGTACTAGCAATATAGATACAAACCACTATCCCACCTTATTACTTATCGTATGCAAGCTTATTCATACTTATTGTTTTATGTTTTTGAAGTTCACATAACTTGAATATTTTAATTTTGCTATTTGGGCCTTATAGTTATGTCATGATAAAACAGCTCACATTCCTCCTTATTTATTGTTGCATATTAAGTTTGTTTGTTAGCTAGCTATCTTATCACACTACATGCCATTGCTATGGCCTTAGGCTAGTGGAAGTATAGCTCCAGGAAGATTGCCCTCCGACTAACATCTCCCCCGCATATTCTTCACACTATTCCACTTTTATGTGCAATGAGTATTTTCATCCTCCTTCTTTGAGTCCCCCTCCTCATATAATTAAATAGCCCTTTAGCCTACACCTCTATAACGTGTGTAGCCCCAGGAAGACTGTCCTCCGACTAACATCTCCCCTACATATTCTTCACACTATTCTACTCTTCTACGCATTTTTGGTCCCTGCATTCAATGTACCTAGTACCATACAAATATTTAAGCTCCTGAAACTAGTATTATACCCTATTGGAGGTGCAACACCCTACTCTCTTTTAGCTAGTATATATACCCTTGTTTTTATTTTTATGCTCATCACCTGTTACTATATAGTCTAATAAGCTTGATTTTTGTCCATATGTCAGAGTCTCAAATCGTGCTGGCCTCAGCTCCTAGTGAAACCATATTCTTTTATTTTAACATTAGCTTAGTTAGTAACTTTGAATTACACATATTCTATAGTATGCATACCACTTCTTTATAATTTATCTGCCATGAGTATTTTCATCCTCCTTCTTTGAGTCCCCCACCTCATATAATTAAATAGCCCTCTAGCCTACACCTTTATAACGTATTGATTGGCTCCGCCCTCCCATCTCCCCTTTATTATAAGCGGCTTTGGTCCGCTGCTCCCCCCCCCCCCTTATATATAGGCCTATGGGAGGCCTGACAACAACCAACTCCCTACCTCTTACTTTTATTTAACTTCTAGAATGCCTTTATTGCAGAGTGGGGACCATTAGTTTTCAGTTGCAAAAAAAAAATGAGGCAACTATTTATGTTCCAGTCACACATGTTTTTTATTTACAGTTTTACATTTCATATTAGAGATCACAATAGCAGTATTATAACTTATGTTCATCCTTATTTTTCTGTTTTTGACCTAGCTATTTATCTCATGCCACTGATCCCAACTTCCATACATATATGGCACTATTATTTATGGGACGCTGTGATAACAAATACTATTCTAGCACACCAATGTCTTAATTAATTCTTGTTTACTCTTCATATGTGAAATATAAAAGTTTTTTTTTTTTCTGTATTTACTGTTCTGTGACTGGATATATTCTTTACGTTGTTAATTTTCAATGCCTCAATAAAAAATTATTTAAAAAAAAAAAAAAAATATTCCCTTTCCATTCTCATAAAAGTACTTCCAATTCCTGCTACACGTCAATGTACACATGATTCATATGTGTTGGCACCATAGAGCACTTGTGATGGATTGATGCACACTTAATAAAGGGAACTTCTGACGCTATAATGACTGCTGACCTGTGCTTTTTGTCATAGCTACGGCTGGCAAGAACACTGAGAGTTAGTTCTGAAGGTAAAAGGAATTGCAATATAGATCTGTAATCCAGGAATTCTGCTCTGTATTCCACCTGCTGCTGAAGAAATTGCTCATAAATCCCTCTTGAAAAGCCTGCCTGGTGCTTCTTGATAGAAGCCACAGGGAAGACATCATGCTTTTCAGGCCCCTACAAACATATATACACATATTAAATGCCACTGCTTAAACCAATAGACCATTTCAGCAACTAGTGCAGGCAAGCATAATGGGGAGAGGTGGGGCACAGGGGGAGCAATAATTTAAAGGATGAGGAAAACCTACAGCTTAAGGGTTATAAAAGGAATATAAACTTTGCAAGTCATTTTCATAAACATGAGCTATCTGAATTCTAGTAAACTTCGAATGGAAAAAAGACACAGACATAGCCTAACCTGTTACACCATGTAATTTAGCTAACTAAACAATTGATCACAATCTATTTTTTTTATTCCCTGCATGCTAAAGGGATACTAAACCCCCATTTTTTCTTTCATGATTCAGATAGAGCATGACATTTTAAGTAACTTTCTAATTTACTCCTATTATCATTTTTTCTTTGTTCTCTTGCTATCTTTATTTAAAAAGCAGGAATGTCAATCTTAGCAGTCAGCCCATTTTAGGTTCAGCACTATGGATAGCGCTTGCTTATTGGTGGTTGACATTTAGCCACCAATAAGCAAGCATAACCCAGGTTCTCAACCAAAAGTGGGCCAGCTCCTATGCATCACATTCCTGCTTTTTAAATAAAGATAGTAAGAGAAGGAAGAAAAAATTGATAATAGTAGTAAATTAGAATGTTGCTTAAAATTGCATGCTCTATCTGAATCATGAAAGAACCAATTTGGGTTTAGTGTCCCTTTAATGGCTGCATTAAACATGAGCCAGTCCTGTTTGGCTATTTACAATCTAAATTATCAATACTTAACATAGTTTCAATAATTGAATTTCACAGCTAAAAGAACCTGAAAAAAACCCAGATAACTATTTTCCAATTATTGTCAAACACCCCCAAAAAGTTTTAAAATGGAACATTAGCTTTGCACATAGAAGTCAATAGAGAAAAAAAAGTGGAAAAAACCTAACACCCAACTGCGCCCAAACCCAATCGCATATTCTGTCCCGTTAAACAAACATGAAAACATTAATTTTTCACATTCAAATGTTCTTCACATTGCAAAATATGTTGTATTTATTCATAAATAATTATATATATATATATATATATATATATATATATATATATATATATATATATATATATATATATATATATATATATATCTAATGGAATTTTGGAAGAATATATATCTATACCTATATACAGTATGTATACATGATTATATATAGGCAGTGAGAAAATCAAACCTTTTAAAGATCTTTGTAACCCTCCCCCTTATTCACAGCCAATCAAAGCTGTTCAAGTGGTTAACCAATCAGTGACATCATCTGTTTATATATACATATCGTTATTTGAAAAAACATCAAATAATGTGTATATCATAATGTGAAATAATGTGAGACAAATATAAAGTAAATAACTATATATGTTGTGTGATGTCATCCTGAATGATCAAGTCTGATCTACACTGTGCAACTATCTATAGTTCATACGAAATGTAAACAAACTATAGTGGACAACCAATACAAAGATCTTTAAAAGGCTTGATTTTCTCACTAGTTGTTTGCCAGAGGAAGGGACTGCTTGTGTCCCGAAACGTCACAATAAAGAACACAGTTTTG
Organism: Bombina bombina; assembly: GCF_027579735.1. Taxonomy (NCBI): domain Eukaryota; kingdom Metazoa; phylum Chordata; class Amphibia; order Anura; family Bombinatoridae; genus Bombina; species Bombina bombina. Next base: position 189,821,483 of record NC_069508.1, on the reverse strand, counting down.
TCACAGTTGGCTGAAGTCCAGTGAGCGCTTAATTCATAATAATATTACAGAGTTTTTATAGCACCCTGGCTGTTGTGGTTTGATGGTGAGAGTGCACACACCTGGACTGTATTGATTATATATAGGTATAGATATATACAGATATATATAGGAATATCTTTTTAGAAATATATAGAACACATCCTGCTATGTGCAGAACATTGGAATGTCAAATATTTACAGTTAATACACAGTATAACAATTAAATATGAATATTGCATAAATATGTTTTTTCATGTTTTCATCTACTTAACCTACTTATATGTCTATATATGTGTACATATGTATTTATGTGTTTATATGTGTATATACAGTATCTCACAAAAGTGAGTACACCCCTCACATTTTTGTAAATATTTTATTATATCTTTTCATGTGACAACACTGAACATATGACACTTTGCTACAATGTAAAGTAGTGAGTGTACAGCCTGTATAACAGTGTAAATTTGCTGTCCCTCAAAATAACTCAACACAAAGACAATAATGTCTAAACCGTTGGCAACATAAGTGAGTACACCCTAAGTGGAAATGTCCAAATTGGGCCCAAAGTGTCAATATTTTGTGTGGCCAACATTATTTTCTAGCATTGCCTTAACCCTTGTGGGCATGGAGTTCACCAGAGCTTCACAGGTTGCCACTGGAGTCCTCTTGCACTCCTCCATGACGACATCACAGAGCTGGTGGATGTTAGAGACCTTGCTCTCCCCCACCTTCCGTTTGAGGATACTCCACAGATGCTCAATAGGGTTTAGGTCTATAGACATGCTTGGCCAGTCCATCACCTTTACCGTCAGCTTCTTTAGCAAGGCAGTGGTCATCTTGGAGGTATGTTTGGGGTCGTTCTCATGTTGGAATACTTCCCTGTGGCCCAGTCTCTGAAGGGAGGGGATCATGATCTGCTTCAGTATGTCCCAGTACATGTTGGCATTCATGGTTCCCTCAATGAACTGTAGCTCCCCAGTGCCGGCAGCACTCATGCAGGCCTAGACCATGACACTTCCACCACCATGCTTGACTGCAGGCAAGACACACTTGTCTTTGTACTCCTCACCTGGTTGCCACCACACACGCTTGACACCATCTAAACCAAATAAGTTTATCTTGGTCTCATCAGACCACAGGACATGGCTCCAGTAATTCATGTTATTAGTCTGCTTGTCTTCAGCAAACTGTTTGCAGGCTTTCTTGTGCATCATCTTTAGAAGAGGCTACCTTCTGGGACGACAGCCATGTAGACCAATTTGATGCAGTGTGCGGCATATGGTCTGCAAACTGACAGGCTGACTCCCACCACTTCAACCTCTGCAGCAATGCTGGCAGCACTCATACGTTTATTTCCCAAAGACAACCTCTGGATATGACACTGAGCACGTGCACTCAACTTCTTTGGTCGACCATGGCAAGGCCTGTTCTGAGTGGAATCTGTCCTGTGAAACCACTGTATGGTCTTGCCCACCATGCTGCAGCTCAGTTTCAGTGTCTTGGCAATTTTCTTATAGCCTAGGCCATCTTTATGTAGAGCAACAATTCTTTTTTCAGATCCTCAGAGAGTTCTTTGCCATGAGGTGACATGTTGAACTTCCAGTGACCAGTATGAGAGAGTGTGAGAGCGATGACACAAAATTTAACACACCTGGTCCCCATTCACACCTGAGACCTTGTAACACTTACGAGTCACATGACACCGGGGAAGGAAAATGACTAATTGTGCCCAATTTGGACATTTCCACTTAGGAGTGTACTCACATTTGTTGCCAACGGTTAAGACATTAATGGCTGTGTGTTTAGTTATTTTGAGGGGACAGCAAATTTACACTGTTATACAGGCTGTACACTAACTACTTTACATTGTAGCAAAGTGTCATTTCTTCAGTGTTGTCACATGAAAAGATATAATAAAATATTTACAAAAATGTGAGGGGTGTACTCACTTTTGTGAGATACTGTTTGTCGTTAAATACATTGTGATGGATTCCGCCAATGGATCCTCCCGATATTTGGAACCTGCCGCTATGTAGCGGAGAAAGTGATTCTAGCAGAGCCCACCCAAATAACTAGACAGACTAGCCTTCAGGTGAAAACACGAGGTACACTTTACTGGTAAAAACACAGAACATTTATACACAAACTGACACAAACACAAAAGAGCCTTATCAGTCCCCAAAATCTCCTGCCATTCCCACCCTTCCAGACAGGCTTGCGCCTCCATAATGTCCAATGGCCCCCAGTGTCCAGCGGTAAAGAGATGGTGCAGTTGGGGTGATCCCGGGGGAGCAACGGCACTTCCAGGCTGTCGCTGGAAAGCCCTGGGTCTTTAGCTACTACACTCTAAAAAGCTCACTGGGAAATGGGTGTTGAAGGGGGGGGGGTACAGGACCCCCGGTTCACAAGGGAGCTCCCTTCCAGCAATCACCCTGCCTCTTGCCCTTCCCATGGGGAACTAATCCCCAAAAGAGCAGAGCTCTAGGGCAAAGGACCGCTGGAGCAACCTGGATTAAAGAAGACCGGGTATACGAGCTGAAGTGGCCGGCCTTTCCATGGTGCCGGCCAGCCGAAGGGTGGTCTGCTGAATAGGGCTCGGAAACCCCGGTTCCCAATGAAGCTCATTGCAGCCCAGTATCCGTGACATACATATACACATATATAGACATATAAAAATAAATACATATCCATCTTTAGAGATGTATATGTATGTATCTCTTTGTTAAAGTCCTTACAACTGTACATTGTAATGTATTTTTGATGTGTTTTGTCCAACTTTTTAGTTTTGCAAAATAGTTAACAAGAGCTCTGAGGACGTGGTAATCATTCTAGCGTAAATCGTAACGTGCTCACGCGATCACAATTGCACTCAAGTTGTAATATGAGTAGGGTGACCATATTACCGCTTTAAAAAGGGAGACATATGAAAAATACATATGGCAGGGTTCTTATACAAAACATTTATTTAAACAGCCCTGAAAACAGCCCTGACATATGTATTTTTTATGTGTCCCTTTTTAAAGCAGCAATATGGTCACCCTAAATATGAGGACAATTTAACCTGCGTGCAAATGATCGTGGAAACCCTTGCGCAATTGTTTTTACTCCACTCCTAATCTAGCCTCAAATGGGCTGATCTTGCATGGAGAGGAGAGATTAATTGTCTTATCTCTCAATAATTATACAAAATCGTCAATATCTTATCTCTCACTGTTTATACAGTGAGGCCAGTACTAAGGGCCTTATGATCTAAAGCTCTGCTCTCTGGTGAGATTGTCAATATCAGATTTTTGCTTGAGAGCTGTTGCTATGCATGTTCTGGTGTGAAGGAGGGACACCTACAGTACAATATAATGCTAAAAAAAAGACAAAGATTTTGTGTGATTTCTCTGCATGCTTGCAAGTTTTTCATCTTTTAGTATTTTTCTTTCATACCCCCACAGGGATTAGATAACAAGGTAAATGATTTATTTCTAAACAATTTAAAGGGGCAGTAAATGCATTGTAAATACAAAAGACATCTTTTCTTGTGTTGCTATAGGATAACATCAGCCAAGTCTTAACGTGTTAAAACAAATCAACATCCTTTTTTCCATAGCCAAACTTCACCCATCATTTGCCTTATTTGGAGGAGCCAATCTGGGCTTTAGTCTTTCATGATTCAGATAGAACATACAATTTTAAACAACTTTCCAATTGACTTCTATTATCAAATTTGCTTCATTATCTTGTTATCCTTTGCTGAAGGAACAGCATTGCACTACTGACAGAAGATTTTTAGTTACCAATCACAAGAGATAAATGTATGCAGACACCAATTAGCAGCTAGATCCCACTAGTGTAGGATATGTGCATATTATTTTTCAACAAGAGATACCAAGAGAACAAAGAACATTTGAAAATAGAATTGAATTTAAAAGTGTCTTAAAATGACATGCTCTATCTGAATCATGCAAGTTTAATTTTGACTTTCCTATCCCTTTAAAGCCAATTATGGACATATATGTAGCAGAGTTAGCTTTGAGAGGTCAGCAGGTGCATTTCAAGTTCTAAGTATTCAACATTTTCAAAGCTAAATTACATGAAAGAGGATCAAAATAAATAATGAAAATATATTGCAAAGTAGTTTAATTATACATAATTATAAAATGAAACATTTTATATAAAAATCTTAAGGTGTCGACTGTCCCTTTAAGACACAACAGCAGGTAAAATAAATCACTGGAACACATTAAAGGGAAGAATAAAATTACAGTACACCATCCCTTTAATCAATGCCCTTAATAGCTTAGCCACACCCAAGTCTAAGCAACTCCATCCACAGGCTGCTCGGCTCTTGCTATGAAAATCCTGCCCTTCCTCCACCTGCCCTGATACTGCCACAGAACACAGACAACTCCTGGCCCCTAGAACATTGCTGTGTAAGTTACCCCCCTCACACTGTCCTTTTTAGATCACCTTGGCTGCATGACTTTAGGACCTATAGAACCCAATGTTGAAAACAGAAGCAGAGGAACCAAATCTTACTTTTTTAGCGTTAAATAATGAATTTCTATGTAGATCTCTTCTGAAAGAATCATGAAACCAAAATTTTCTTTCATGATTCAGATAGAGATTGTGATTTTAAGCAACTTTCCAATTTACTTCTATTATCTAATTTGTTTTGTTCTTTGCTATCCTTTATTGAAAAGGTTGAAAAGGATTCCTAGGTAGGCTCAGAAGCTGCTGATTGGTGGCTGCACATATATACCTCATATTATTGACTCTCTAATGTTTTCAGCTACCTCCAGCAGTAGTGCATTGATACTTCTTCAACAAAAGATACCATGAGAATGAAACTATTTGGGTTTCATGTCCCTTTAATTAAAATGTATATTTTGATTGATATTTTAAAATGATTACAGATATCATATTTGCCTTTTTTTTATATATTTAGCCATTATTGTTTGACAATGGAGATTGTGTGTCTTGCTGTTGTAACATTTTGCTCTGGGAGTTGAAAATAAAAATAAAATAAAAGAGAAAGAAATGGTTTTAATGTTGCCTGCACTTCTACTGTATACAGGCTGTCAGTAAAGTGTGCCCATTAGTTGGAAATGATTCTGGCAGTAGGCGGCTATGTTCCTTGTTGATGTACAAATAAAAACCCAGTGTTTTAGTGCTGCTCAGTGAGCTGAGGATCTGCTAGCAGTAAATTCAAAATGTAAAAATAGTCTTAAAACAAAGCAACTGATTCACCCCAAGGGAAACTAAGCCTTGTATCCCCATTGCCTGAAATACTTGTTCACAGATGGGATACCAGCTACTGGTAAAGACAAATATTTCTCTGGTAAATGATCCCTTACTTGGCACATTCCTGTGTATGGGGTTAATACACTGCCTACGTTACTGCACCTGTCCTGTTATGCACTCCCCCTCAGTTTCAGAGGACACCCCCTGGCAGGAAGCTTTTTCTGTGTTCATTGGATTAGTGACAGACGTTAAGGCCGCTGGCTTGTTCTATTCATATTGCACACACTCTGGGCACTAGGAGGGGAGGAAAGATGCAGCCAAATGAGAAAATATTAGAAAGGAGAAACAGAGAACGCAATAGAAAAAGAGAGAGAAAGACAAAGAGGGACGGAGAAATGGAGAACAAAATATAAACAGATATAGAAAGAGACAGATTTTATATATATAATGAGAGAGGGAGAAGGAGGGAGAGAGAAAGGGAGAGAGAAAGGGAGAGGGAAAGAGAGAGAGGGAGAGAGTGATTGACAGTGCCCCCCCCCCCCCCATGTTAAAAGCATTGTGATAATAGGGATATTTTAAAATGTACAATTTACCTGTGTCAACAGAAACATAACCCTTTCTTGTTAGAGTACAATAGTGAAACTAGGATCTAAATAAAAATACCTATAGGAGCTGGGGTATTGTGGGTATATTGTACATATATGTATTATATGTTTATTATATGAATGTAGTATACTGTTAAGTACTATAATATGTATGTAAAGTATTTTCGTTTTTGACTTTTGACAAGTTCTTTTCTTTTTTAGGGAGAAGATTTTGTACACAGGATATTAATACTTCATGGAAGACAGTAGCCGCTACTTTTTGTTTTACAAAAGTGTGTGTCTGGGTAGCGCTTGCTGATTGGTGTCTAAATGTAGCCAACAATCAGCAAGCGCTACTCAGGTACTAAACCAAAAATTAGCCAGCTTCTCAGTTTACTTTCTTGCTTTTTCAAATAAAGATAGCAAGAGAACGAAGAAAAATTAATAATAGGAGTAAATTATAATTGCTGCTCTATCTGAATCATAAAAGTTTAATTTTGACTAGATTATTCCTTTAAGTCAAAATGTAACTCATAATTCAGACAGAGGGCGCGATCACATATACGGCGTAGGTTTCAGCGCAAGCACAGGAACCTGCGCCGCCCATAATTTCACCTCGCACATCGGGGTATTACATATACAGCGCCAGCAGTTCATAAAGTGCCATAAGTCAGATAAACTAGCAATGTCCAGAAATGAGCGTAAATACAAATTTCTGGAGTCGCTAGTGACTTACGGCACTTTAGAAACTGCCGGCGCCTAAGAAAAGAAAAGGAAATAACAAATCTCCCGTAAAAGTCTAACCTGCCTCCCAAAAATAAACCTGACACGTAAAACCCCTATATCCGCAATCCCCCCCTCTCATTACTAATATTAAATGTATTAACCCCTAGACCAACAACCCCCCACAACACAATATGCCTATTTAAACTATTAACCCCTATATCCGCCATCAAACCCACACCGCAAGTAATAACTAAATTATTAACCCCTAAACCGCGATAGCCCACAACGCAATTAACCTATTCAAGTATTAACCCCTAAACCGCCATAGCCCACATAGCCTATTAAATGTATTAACCCCTAATCTGCCACTGCCAACGTCGTCGCCACTATAATAAAGTTATTAACCCCTAAACCTAAGTCTAACCCTAACCCTAACACCCCCCTAACTTAAATATTATTTAAATAAATCTAAATAAATGTACTATTATTAACTAAATTATTCCTATTTAAAACTAAATACTTACCTATAAAATAAACCCTAAGATAGCTACAATATAATTAATAATTACATTGTAGCTATTTTAGGATTTATTTTTATTTTACAGGCAACTTTGTATTTATTTTAACTAGGTACAATAGCTATTAAATAGTTAATAACTATTTAATAGCTACCTAGTTAAAATAACTACAAATTTACCTGTAAAATAAATCCTAACCTAAGTTACAATTACACCGAACACTACACTATCATTAAATAAATTAAATTAATTAACTACAATTACCTAAAATTAAATACAATTAAATAAAATAAACTATAGTACAAAAAACCCCACTAAATTACAGAAAATAAAAAAAAAAATACAAGAAGTTTAAACTAATTACACCTAATCTAAGCCCCCTAATAAAATAAAAAAAGCCCCCCAAAATAATAAAATTCCCTATCGGATGAAAACTTCTGCCCGGCTGGGTGAAGACGGCTCAAGGTAGGGTGATCTTAAAGGGGTTAGTGTTAGGTTTTTTTAAGGGGGGATTGGGTGGGTTTTAGAGTAAGGTTGGGCGTGTGAGTGGTGGGTTTTAATGTTGGGGGGTTGTATTTAATTTTTTACAGGTAAAAGAGCTGATTACTTTGGGGCAGGGAATTTTATTATTTTGGGGGGGCTTTTTATTTTATTAGGGGGCTTAGATTAGGTGTAATTAGTTTAAACTTCTTGTAAATTTTTTTATTTTCTGTAATTTAGTGGGGGTTTTTTGTACTATAGTTTATTTTATTTAATTGTATTTAATTTTAGGTAATTGTAGTTAAATAATTTAATTTATTTAATGATAGTGTAGTTTTAGGTGTAATTGTAACTTAGGTTAGGATTATTTTACAGGTAACTTTGTAGTTATTTTAACTAGGTACTATTAAATAGTTATTAATTATTTAATAGCTATTGTACCTAGTTAAAATAAATACAAAGTTGCCTGTAAAATAAAAATAAATCCTAAAATAGCTACAATGTAATTATTAATTATATTGTAGCAATCTTAGGGTTTATTTTATAGGTATTTAGTTTTAAATAGGAATATTTTAGTTTATAATAGTAATATTATTTGGATTTATTTAAATAATATTTAAGTTAGGGGGGTGTTAGGGTTAGGGTTAGACTTAGGTTTAGGGGTTAATGACTTTATTATAGTGGCGGCGACGTTGGCGGCGGCAGATTAGGGGTTAATACATTTAATAGGCTATGTGGGCTATGGCGGTTTAGGGGTTAATACACTTTATTAGTTATTGGGGTGGGGGATTGCGGTTGACAGGTAGATAGACATTGCGCATGCGTTAGGTGTTAGTTTAGTTAGGCATTTTCGGGAGTTACGGTGCTCCTATACTCAGCGCAAGGCCTGCTAAGGCTGCCTTTTATGGCGAGGTAAAAATGGAGTAAGATTTCTCCATTTTTGCCACATAAGGCCTTGTGCTGGATATTGGATACCGATTTACGACGCGGTCCCATGTTAGCCTATGGGAGTAAAAATTGTGAGTGACGGGTGAAATATATGGGCGTAACTTGTATGCTACGCCGTATATGTGATACCAAAACAGCGCAAAAACCGGCGTTGCCGGCTTTTGTGGGCGACGCTGCATATGTAATGGAGGCCAGAGTGTGCCATGTAATTTAGAAAAAATACGTTTTCCAATTCACTCCAATTATCAAATTTGCTTTGTTGACTTTTGGTATCCTTTGTTGAGTTTGATTGAACATTTGTAGCCTATTTGGAGCTTAGGAGTGAGCATGCATAATCTTAAGACCGCTGCTCCATAACTTGTCTGCTGCCTCTGAGGCTGCGGTCTGCAATCCGCCTGATCCTACACGATTGGGCTGATTTACACCCCCTGCTAGCGTGAATCTACAGGAGGCGGCATTCAGGCATTGCACAAGCAGTTCTGGTGAACTGCTTGTGCAATGTTAAATGCCTACAGTGTATGCTGTTGGCATTCAGCGATGTTTGTCGGACATGATACGCTACAGCGTATCATGTCGGACAGACATTGATAAATTGGTCCCTATGGCACCATTGTATGCAACGTTTGCAACAATGTTATACATTGCTGCAAACACTGCTACCATAGAGTGATAATAACACATGCAGTTAATAACAAAGGATACCAACACTGCAAAGCAATTTTGCTAATAGAAGTAAATTGGATTTATTTTGAAATTTGTCTGAATAAGGAAAGTTAAATGTTGTCTTTAGTATCCCTTTAAGTACATTCTTAAGGATCTAGAATAATGTGCTCACTTACATTTGTCCCTAATTCTTCAGAGCAGGGGAAATAAGATCAAGAGAGATTTAAGGAGTGTATCTCTGGACTGCAAAACAATTCAAATTTTGTTGGCAGCTTTGAAGAATAAAAGAAAAAAAAGAAGTATGCTTAATTGCTATTATATACTCTGCATAGATCAAAATGAGTTTAATATCTATTGAATTGAACTAGTGAAGCAACATTAGAGAAAAAACCCAGTTCCACCTTCAGGTATATCTTGCTGTCTGCTATTTGTTGCATATTCATTGGTGACGCTGCTGTCTGTGCATGTAAAAGACTCCATGCCAGAGACAGCATTTAATAAAGGGAGTTTGCAGCGGGTTCTGTGATAAAGCGAAAATATCAATATCCTTCTCGGTGCAACACTTCTACAAAAAAGGAGTTATGTGCACTCAGTCTGTACCTAAAAATAAACTTTTATTCAACAAATAATAAACCCAAATATGTATTGAAATAACCCAAAAGCTGCAAATACATAAATGTAGCAAGTGTAAAAAAAGTTTTAACCATATAAGCTTAACAATAAAATAAATTCTAAAGGTTTGATTAGATAGAAAAAGGGGCTGAAAAGAGTGTCTTAAAACAAGCGATATAATCTTCCCTTAAAGGGACAGTCTACACCAGAATTTTTATTGTTTTAAAAGATAGATAATCCCTTTATTACCCATTTCCCAGTTTTGCATAACTAACACAGTTATAATAATATACTTTTAACCTCTGTGATTATCTTGTATCTAAGCGTCTGCAAACTGCCCCTTTTTTCAGTTCTTTTGACAGACTTGCAGTCTAGCCAATCAATGCCTGCTCCCAGATAACTTCTTGTGCACGAGCACAGTGTTATCTATATAAAATACGTGAACTAACACCCTCTAGTGGTGAAAAACTGTTAAAATGCAAAAGAGGTGGGGTTCAAGGTCTAAGAAATTAGCATATGAACCTCCTAGGTTAAGCTTTCAACTAAGCATACCAAGAGAACAAAGCAAAATTGGTGATAAAAGTAAATTGGAAAATTGTTTAACATTACATGCTCTATCTGAATCATGAAAGTTTATTTTGGCATAGACTGTCCCTTTAAAGAACCACTGAATGCAGTATAATTACATAATTAACCAGTACATAATAAAAGACAATACAATAACACTTACTCTGAATTTCAAATAAGCAGTAGATTTTTTTCTCAATTTATTTTTTCTCCCATTTTCCGGCCCCCTTTTATCATGTGACAGACATCAGCTAATCACAGACTAGTGTACATATACCCTGTGAGCTTGTGCACATGCTCAGTAGAATCGTGTTCCCCAGGAAGTGTGCATATAACAAGACCAGGCAAAATTTGATAATGGATGTAAATTTGAAAGTTTCTTAAAACTGCTGCTCTTTCGGAATCAAAAAAAGTTTATTTTGATTTAAGTGTCCCTTTAAGTTGTGGCATCAGTCACCTGGAGGATAAAACTTTTTGAGGTTTATTCTTGTCGATTGTGTTTATTGTCTAGTTTTTGGCTCCTAATACTTATTTTTCATGTTTGTACAGCATTGAATTAAGTAGACCCAATTTCAACAGCTAAAGGTACTTGATAAATGCTCAGCAGCCACCAGTGGCGTAATTAGGTTTTGTGCTGCCCTAGGCACTGAAAATTCTGCTGCTCCCGTGCCCCAGGTTTTAGGCCTTTTTTTGGCCATAATATTTTGTGCTCATGAAGTAACGTGATTTTTTTATTTTTTTGATGGCATTTCCAAAGTAAATGTTCACCAGGGCTTGAAAAACACTTGCATACACACACACAACATACACACACACAAATAGTCACAGACACATAGACACACAGAGTTATTTATACACGTACACACGGTCACGTGTACACACACACACAAACATATACACAAACATACACACATATCTATTGCTGCAGTATACATAAAAAACAAACACAGATTTCTTGAAACAATACTTCCCCAAACACAGTGCTGAAAGCAAACAGAACTAAAGGCAATAGCTATCTAAATAAATGAAAACTTCAGAGTTACATCTAAACTGATGGGCACTCTCTTATTTTATCCCCCTTGAATGTAAGCTCCTTGGGCAAAATCTCCCATTATATTAATGTATAATACTTAAAAATAACTGCATTTTTAAAAACAATAGACACAAAAATGTGTTGCCCCCCTCCAATCTGCTGCCCTAGACAAGTGCCTTGTTTGCCTAGGCCAAAATACGCCCCTGGCACCCACCGATTAACCAATAACACATCTGATAAACAATATCAATATTGTCCACTTTCTGTGCATACTTAGTCCTGAAAAAAAAGAAGGAGTTGTTTATGCTAACAGTAATGGCCCTTTTTGATGATGATTTAATTGCACCCAATAAAAATGATACAGAATATATCATTATCATAAACTAAATATAAAAACATGAAAACATATCTGCAGGATATTGACAGTTGTTACATACAGAAAGAGAAGAGACTGTCATGAGAGGAGAGGACGCTAACTGGTTGTATTTGTCAGACTGTATTTTTTTTGTGTAGCGATTCAGTGTTCCCTTGATTTTGGTTGTAAGAGATGCCATTGTAGGGAAATGAAGAATGAATATCGAGGGAGTTATCAAGTTCTGCTGTGTTTGACTCAGTAACATTGTGATTGTCTTGATAAAAAAAAAAATATTGTCCAAACCTGTTTATCTGATACTGAACATTTGATTCAACCCCCGTTATGGTTATCAGGTGGTAGCGATGCAGCCCCACTAAAGACATACACAACAAATATAAGACCACTAATGGAACTTATGAAAAAACACAAAAAGTTATATTATTAGATTCAATCCTTGTATATCTGCACATGTGAAGGAGACAAGCTCCATTCATTGACACATATCTGCCATTTTCCTGGCAGATAACTGCATACGTCATTGCCAGGTACAAGTTTTTAGGTACTTACAAGTTGTTATTATAATTAGGGCCACTAAAGTTTCATTAAACAGTCTGGACCATATTTAGATATTTTCTAAGTGTAAAACATCTAACATAAAAACCTTCTTTATTTAAATATTTTTTTAAGCTAATGCTCATCAGCAGAGCCATATGTCATGCCCATGTCCAGGATTAAACCTGGGTCTCTGTGTTCTTGGGCCTGTTGCTTTCCCTTGAGCCATTGAAGGGTTTTGCTAAGGTAGATAAAGTCCTGCTGCCTGCACTGGTTAGTTCTCTGACTCCATCTGCTTGCTAGCTGCAGGCAGTAATCTAATCAGCTAGGACCATATAAGGCTGATGAGCTTAACATTCCTTGCCCTGACATAGAGGCAATTGCTCTGTTCCTTCTGACTGATCTATTGGCTTTTGACCTGGATTTCTCTACAGTTTCTGCTTTTGTATTTCTCTTTTGTTGTGTTGCTTGGTGGATTATTTTCTCAGGTTTGTAGACCTTTTGCCTAGACTTTACCATCTCTTATTCTGTACTGAATCTGTCTGGAAGTTACTGACCTCAGCCTTTCTGACCTCACTGCTGTGTGCCTAATCTAGCTCTGGTGTGGCCCCACCAGTACTCCCTGAGGTTTCCATTTCCAGAACTGTGTACTCGACCAGTCTATGCTCATTTCAGACTTTCCTTCCAGGCTTATCAATGCCTTCTCAGTTGTACTACAAAACATCTATACTATAATTTGGTTTGTAATGTCTGGCGCCGTCGGCAGTTGTGCACACATCCTCAAAGGAATGTTGGATGAACGCGCAGACACTTCACGGCAAGGAGACAGCTTCAGGAGCTCCAACTCTCAGCTGTAACATAGCAGCTGAGAACTGGAGCTTCTGAAGCTTTAGGCATCTGCCGCATATGGAGCCGGAGCGCGATCGGTGCTCCACCTCCATATGAGGCCAGATGCCTGATCGTTACAGACGGTGACACTGTGTGTGTTACCATCTGTAACAATCTTCTGCTGTGCCGGCGGGAGATGTGGATGGGTGGGTGGTTTAGCAGGGAAGGGGAGGCAGTGGGAGTGAAAGAGAGGAGGAGAGAGAGCAAAAGAGAGAGAGAGCAAAAGAGAAGGGAGGGAGAGAACAACAGAGAGAGGGTAGAAAGAGAGCAAAAGAGAAGGGGGGAGAAAGAGCAAAAGAGAGGGCAAAAGAGAGGGGGAGAGAGAGCAAATGCGAGAGGGGGAGAGAGCGCAAAAGAGAGGGGGAGAGAGATCCAAAGAGAGGGGGAGAGAGAGCCAAAGAGAGGGGGGAGATGGAGAGCAATAGAGAGGGGGAAAGGGAGAGCAAAAGAGAGGGGGAAGAGGGAGAGTAAAAGAGAGGGGAAGAGGGAGAGTAAAAGAGAGGGCGAGAGGGAGAGCAAAAGAGAGGGGGAGAGAGAGCAAAAGAGAGGGGGAGAGCAAAAGAGAGGGGGAGAGAGAGCAAAAAAAAAGGGGGGAGGGATAGAGCATAAGAGGGGGGAGAGAGAGCATGCAAGAGGGGGGAGAGAGAGCAAAAGAGAGGGAGAGAGAACAAAAGAGAGGGGGGAGATGGAGAGCAAAAGAGAGGGGGAGAAGGAGAGCAAAAGAGAGGGGGGAGAGGGAGAGCAAAAGAGAGAGGGGAGAGGGAGAAGGAGAGCAAAAGAGAGGGGGGGAGGGAGAGCAAAAGAGAGGGGGAGAGAGCAAAAAAAGAGGGGGGAGGGATAGAGCATAAGTGCAGGGGGAGAGAGCATAAGAGAGGGGGGGAGAGAAAGCAAAAGAGAGGGGGGGAGAGATAGAGCAAAAGAGAGGGGAGAGAGAGTGCAAAAGAGAGAGGGGAGAGAGCACAAAAGAGAGGGGGAGAAAGAGCCAAAGAGAGGGGGAGCGGGAGAGCAAAAGAGAGGAGAAGAGGGAGAGCAAAAAGAGAGGGGGGAGAGAGAGCAAAAGAGAGGGGGAGAGAGCAAAAGAGAGGGGGAGAGAGAGCAAAAGAGAGTGGGAGAAGGAGAGCAAAAGAGAGGAGGAAGAGAGAGCAAAAGAGAGGGGGGAGAGAGAGCAAAAGAGAGGGGGAGAGAGCAAAAGAGAGGGGGAGAGAGAGCAAAAGAGAGTGGGAGAGAGAGAGCAAAAGAGAGGGGGGAGAGAGAGCAAAAGGGGTGGTGAAAGAATCCACCTGGATGGATTCTTTCACCACCCTGCCTTTTTCGGAATCCACCTAGATGGCAGGGTGGTGAAAGAATCCACCTGGATGCAGCATGAACTTAACACAAACATAATACTGCCTAAAGTATTAAAGGGCCACTAAAGATAAAATTAAAGTTTTATGATTTATGTAAAGCATACATTATTTTTATATGCACACTTTCTGTGGCTTCAGCTCCTACTGAGCATGTGCAAAAGTGCACAATATATAAATATATGCATTTTGTGATTGGATGATGATTCATGTGAAAATTGAATTAACTTTGAAATTTACCTGAAAATATTCTACTGCTCATTTTAAATTTAAAGTAAGTGTTTTTGCATTGTCTATTATTGTGTATTTGTTAGTTGTTAAATTCTACTGTATTTAGTGATCCTTTAAAGGGCCAGTAAATAAAATAGATTTGCATAATAAACAAATACATGATAAAAAGACAATGCACTAGCACCTTGGGACAGAAATCAACCAGATCGAATACGATTGGGTTGATTGATACCCCCTGCTAGTGGCCGATTGGCCGCGAGTCAGCAGGGGACGGCGTTGCACCAGCAGCTCACAAGAGCTGCTGGTGCAGTGCTGCATACGGTGAGTGTTCTGCGCTCCGCATTAAGCGAGGTCTTGTCGGATCAAGTCCGCAAGACCTTTAATAAATTGGCCTCTGAACTTCAAATGAGTAGTAGATTTTTTTCTGAGACATTTTAAAGTTATGTATATTTCCACTTCTCCTGTATCATGTGACAGCCATCAGTCAATCACTAATGCATCTAAGAATATTCTGTAAATTCTTGCACATGCTCAGTAGGAGCTAGTGACTCAAAAAGTGTAAATATAAAAATAATGTGCACATTTTGTCAATGGAAGTAAATTGGAAAGTTGTATACAATTGTTGCTCTATCTGAATCATGAAAGTTTGACGTGAGTGTCCCTTTAAAAGTCAGATCATCTCCTACTAGGCAGTGGCTAATAAAAATTTGTTGCAAATGAGTCAACATGTTTCCCTACCTCATATTTTTTCACACCAAAGCAAAGTGATAACTGGTCAGAGACACAATCTGACAATTGAATGAGCTCTTCTGTGAACTATAATATATGTAAATTGCTCTCCCCCTTTCTTTATTGACACACAAGGTATATTGAATTCCCATTGTTTTTTGTCCTATAATTGTTTGGTTCCACTTCATTGCCTTAATTCAGTGTCGACCATAATCTGTTCAGTTTTCTAATTTATCTGTTTGTCAAAATTGTGGGGAAAAAATCTATATATCCCTTTTATCATCTTCTATCATTTTCCCCCCAAAATCTTTCTGTTCAGACTAATTTCTGGTTTTACTATTCGCTGACTGTTCAATTAACGAGATGTCATTACTTATGAGCCCTGGGGAAATAGGAAACTATTAAGTAGGATTTAATTGACAAAGACCTGCAGTAACACATAATAATATAAAAAAATTCTGACTCCATCACTCCAAGGGGTCAATTTATCAAAGCGTTAATCTCAGTGCATTCGCCGGCGTCAATATGCTCGCCAGACATTGCTGAGGTGGATCTGAATGCGATACCCTTATTTATCAAAAAAGCCGTCAAAAACACACGCTTCAAGTAGGGTGCGAAGAGCATCGGAATGTTGCTAACAGTCATTGATGTTGCAGTTATTCAGGTTTTTCCAAACTTTATTTATACCATTTTATTACAATCCATGAACAAGCACATTTCTCTAAAGCTAATCTTTTATTTTTCAACTGTTAATGTCCAAGAAATAGCTACATTTATACCTCAACAAACAATATCTCATGGAAAGTTATTTTTATATTTATTTGTTATACAAAAAAATCTGTTATATGATACTTTCACATAAATTAATGTGTATTTGTATTTCTAGAAGTCATGATATACTTTTAACTCTTTTTTTTTTATTTTTTATAAATAATTATTAATGCTAGAATTTGTACATATATCTTTGCTCATACTTGTATGTATGTATATATATATATATTATATACATACTGTATATATATATATATATATATATATATATATATATATATATATATATATATATATATATATATATATATATATATATATATATATATAATAAAGGTGAAGAAGGAGTCAATCACTGGGTCTTGTATCCAAATACCAGTGTATTTTATTGATGATTCGGAGTCTCCCCCGTTTTCAAAATAAGCACAACAGATTGTAAATACTTACCCTCTTTATACCCCTGCACATCTATCACCATTAAATGGCATACATGGCCGCAAACCAGAAGTTACACAGCGTCACGTGATACTGACGTCACACGCATCACCATGGCAACCAGAAGCGAAGTCGCGAGTGCCGTGTGTGAGTTAGAAACAATGTATACAAGCGTCACGGTATAGCCAGCTCTTACCTATTTACAATAAACGGATTATACAATATGGTTATATATCACACGGATCGGACTAGGATGATACAATAGCCTGGTATAACAGGCACAATAGGTCTAACAATCAACAACGCTATTGACAACACACTGTAGTTAAGACAGAACAGCAGTGACGTGCAGTAAAGTCAGAGGTTGGTGAGGCACTTGCTATGATATGCCCGACAAACCCATATATGAACCTAATCGATGTAGCTTAAATATACAAATAATTTAGCAGGTTGCACAAGGGCAATTAGCACATTAATTACAACACACACTTTAACTATATTTTATTTGCTGTTTAGAGAGGTTAAATGACAATAAATATTTGTGTCACTGGCTGTGTAATTGTATTAATGGTAAAAAGAAATCAAATAATTGCCTGAGAGTGACAGATGACAGTCAGACGCCATTTCTGCACTGTGGAAAGATTCTCCCCAGTGCAGAAATGGCGTCTGACTGTCATCTGTCACTCTCAGGCAATTATTTGATTTCTTTTTACCATTAATACAATTACACAGCCAGTGACACAAATATTTATATGTCATTTAACCTCTCTAAACAGCAAATAAAATATAGTTAAAGGGACATGCTCTATTAGAATCATGCAAGTTTTATTTTGAATTTCCTATCCCTTTAAAGGAATATGAAACCCATATTTTTTCTGTCATGATTCAGATAAAGAAGCAGTGTTAAGCAGCTTTCTAATGTACTCCTATTATAATTTTTTTTGAGTAGTACATTAGAAATTTGCTTCAAATTGCATGCTGTATCTGAATTATGAAATAAAAAAATATTGGTTTCAAATCCCTTGAAAGTTTTAAAGACACAAATGCTGCTGAGCAGATCTAGATATTTTTATTTCAACAAAAATTAACAAGTGATCAATACTGCAAATACTACTGCTGCCACTCAAGAAACGCACATGCTCTATCCCACTAGGTATGCTTTTCAACAAAGGATTAAAAAAGAGTTAATTAAATAATAATACAATTACATTAGAAAGTTTGCAATTTTTATCAGAATCATGGAAGTTTAATACTTTAGCCAAGACAGTTAGCAAGCACGTGGCATGCTAAGTTATGTAAACAGTGCTACTGTTAACCCAAAATGTACCAATGAATATCATTAATATGCAATGAATACAACATCTCTAAATTGGATTGTACAATCAAAATGCTATTCCTCATTTTCAGTCCCCTATTTCAGTGATATGGGTCTCTTTTATGCTGTTAGAGTCTGAGTTCAGGGGGTTAACATTAAACAAAAAATAAACACATAAAGGAAGTTGCATCTAAAAGGAAGATGTCTTTAAAATGACAATGTCCTTTACATTATAGATGCATGAGCCATAACTGGTCACATTTATATTACATAATTCACATAAATGCGTATAGAAAGATTATATAATTTATTAAAGGCAGTTAAATACAGTGATATATTATTTCTGCAGTGCACATTTATTTTATTATTCTATCCCTTGATCATCATATCAGTCAGGACTAGTCTCTCTCTGGACAACATGGTATATTAAAAAAAGAAAAGCAAAACGGACCAAAAGCATCATTACATAACTATTATTTGTGCACATTATTTTTTATTATAATATACCTTGATTCATGATCAAGGTATATTATATTAAAAATAATGTGGACAAATAGTAGTAAAACTATGTATTTCATTAACTCCCCTGCTGCTGCATCATTACATAACTACTATTTGTGCACATTATTTTTTATTATAATATACCTTGATTCATGATCAAGGTATATTATAATAAAAATAATGTGGACAAATAGTAGTAAAGGTAGTGGTACTTATTTCATTAACTCCCCTGCTGCTGCATCATTACATAACTACTATTTTTGCACATTATTTTTTGTTATAATATACCTTGATTCATGATCAAGATATATTATAATAAAAATAATGTGGACAAATAGTAGTAAAACTATGTATTTCATTAACTCCCCTGCTGCTGCATCATTACATAATTACTATTTGTGCACATTATTTTTATTATAATATACCTTGATTCATGATCAAGATATATTATAATAAAAATAATGTGGACAAATAGTAGTAAAAGCACTAACTCCCCTGCTTCTGCCTAGATGCGCTCTCCCGCTTTAAAACTGAAAGCATTAGCATAGACCTTTTCTGTTGTGACTTACCCGTCAGCAAGCTGAATATTTTATCATCAAATTAGTATATGGCCAGGCTCCGGTGCTCCGTCACTCCGTCCGCGTCCAAGTGACCCAGAAGGGATGAGCTGATCAGGTGGCAACACACAGCCCTTCCTTCACAGACTTTGCCGCCAGCCTACAAGTCTCCAGTACTTCTGCGCTGCGCTTTGGATTCTATCTTGCGCATGCGCAGGGAGCCAATTAATAACGGTCACGTTCTCCTGGTGTTGTCAATCACAGGAGAACATGACCGTCTGATTGGCTCCCTCTCTAAGAGGCATTACGAGTCATGCCTCCGATTGGCCTATATTTTCCTGGCTGACGTTCAGTCAGCCTGTGACAGCCAGTGGGTGGTGTTTTCATCCTTCGCCGGTTATTTAAAAAATGCCATGATGTTACGCAATGGAGAGGTAGAAAAGTACACTGCCTCTCCATAGCGTAACTTGGGGAAAAAAAGTGAATAGGTTGTGTTATGCCAGCAGGTGTCGCTAATGTTCATAATATGCACCCATGTTGCGCTATGGAGTATGTCTGCTCTGCATCTCCATAGCGTAACATGGGGGAGAAAATAAAAAGTACATTTCTTTTTTTTTTAACACAATTTTTTTATTTATTTATATTACATTTAAATAAACCTTGGGCCCATATGGCAGGGGAGGCTCTGCCTCCCCTGCCTCCTATGACTGCACGTCCTTGCAGAACAGTTGTGTGCTATGTCCATAACAAGGTCTAGTCCCAGTCCCTAATAAACATCTTAAAAACAATGTTTTGAAAAATGTTGGGAGCAGCCTTATGAGAGCAGAAGCGTAACAAGCAACCCAGTTTGGTGAGATATAGGCACAAAGTCAAGGTAGTCTGACTCCAGATAGGGGGCGCTAAACAGTCTAATGTGGTAAGGATATATAACAATATACCTAAGTATAAATATATGACAACAATATATCTAAATCGACATACCTATGTGTGTATATCAACTTATGGTTAATAACTACTTATATTAACTCTATATGAACATTTTTCGATCAGTAAGAGAATAGGTACATATACAGATATAAAAGTCTCTTGATAGAGTTTAGTATATGTGTCAGCAAGTCCACCTGATGATACTCAGATGAAGCCGATATTTGATAGAAGGCTGCTCTCTCCTCACAAAAAAGATGTCAGGATATCCTTCTAGTGAGATAGATGCAACATTATGACAATTCCTTGTCCTCTTAAGGAGAAAAGTACTGAGATAAAAAGATGATAAAGATAGGAAACTACTGATGGAAAATACTAGTGGGCTAATCTGCTGTGGCAGCTCCCCGGGGGTACAAATAACATTAAAGGGACATGAAACCCCAAAAAAATATTTCATGATTCAGATAGAGAATACAATTTTAAACAACTTTCTAATTTACTTCTATTATCTAATCTGTTTTATTCTCTTGGTATCTTTTGTTGAAGGAGCAGCCGTGCACTACTGGTTTCTAACTTGGGTGAGCCAATAACAATCAGTTTATATATGCAGCCACTAATCAACAGCTGGAACCTCGGTTTTCTGCTGCACATGAACTTTCCTAGATAAAGATTTCAGCAAAGGATAACAAGAGAAAGAAGCAAATTAAATAATAGAAGAAAATTGGAAAGTTGTTTGAAATTGTATTCTCTATCTGAATCATGAAAGAAAAATTTTGAGTTTCATGTCCCTTTAAGTGTATCAAACCACCCCATATAGGCAGTGTATATATTGCACACTATTGATACTAAGTGTCAATTTTTTTTTTATATATAATGTAGACAAAAGTGAGAGTTAAACTCAGGAGCTATAGAGAAGCAGGCTATATAACAAATCTACAGAAACCACATGTTTTACATATTCTTATGGTAATACACATAATATGTGTTTAAGGCAACCCAGAAGGAGTGACCCTACAGGCAACAATGCCAGTCCAGGGGTACGTTAAGGCCCCTGGGGGTCATAGTTCCCAAATTGAAAATCCATCTTGTCTCCCTTTGTAAAAGGGTTTTGGCCCTGTTGCTACCCCTGGTGGGGGGGGGGGGAATATGATCGATGATAGTGTATTGAGATCTGTTACCTTATGTCCTGCCTCCGCAAAGTATCTGGCCACAGGCTGGTCAGAAGTTCCCTTGTCCAGAGCTGCCTGTATGGCCGAGCAGTGGTTGGCCATTCTGGTTCTGAGGTCATTCACCGTCTTGCCCACGTAAAACATCCCGCAGATGCAGTGTAATAGGTACACTATGAATTTTGTGGTGCAGGTCACCCTGTGTCGGATCTTGAATTTTGTAGTCAAATAGGGATGATTAAAGAAATTGCCTGTGGTTAAGTGTTGTGTCAAAATTGGTGCTAAGTGGAGAGTGGGACTTGTATTTCTTGGCTTAAACATGGTGCACATAGATTTGTCACAAAAAATAAAAAGGAAGTTTATTATGTTGTGTATTTATTTCATTTTTATCTCTATATCTATTAGTGCGACAAGTTTGGAGCAAAACTTTTCAACAAATTTGTAGAAATAATATTGTCCCCTTACTTTGTAATAAGAGACAAATTTGTAGCATAATCCATATGTAGTAATATATTTTTCATTTTTATCCCTATATCTACTAGTGCACCAAATGTGGAGCAATAATATTGTTTGATTTAGAAAGGGTATATAATTTTAATAGAGTTTCTAATTTACTTTTATTATATAATATACTTAATTCTCTTGCAGAATCGAACATAAGCTTTCTATGTTTTCAGACGCCCATTGATTTCTATGGCATCCATGACCTCAAGGGTGGCGGATTGAAAACTAGGTACGCTGCGTCAGAATACACGCGACATAGAGTCAAATTGGAATTTGAAACATCTGTAATGACGCAATCATCGATCTGAGTCGGATTGAGATCGCGGGATTGTATATTACGTCACAAATTTCAACATTTGCTGATCTTGATGCTTTGATAACTACGGCGGATCAATCTCACAACAAATGCGACGTGGAATTCAAGCGTATTTTCAGTTGACGCTTAGATAAATAGACCCCCAAAAGTTAAGTGGTCAGTTTCAACACTCAAAAAAAAATATTAAAATATTTTGTTGTAATATTTAGCTATGTTCACTAATCCTTATAGAACATCTGACATTAAACCCCCCCCCAACAAAAACATGTATATTAAAGGGATATGACACTCTCTGTTCTGTCTTAGGCCCCGATATTTTTTCAGACTGATGAGAAACTGCCTGTTTTGGTTTGCCAGGGTTACAGTCCGTCGATCAGAATATGTTAAAAGAAAAAGTGGGCTGAACCTCGCTTTGCTGACGATATAGGCAGCGGGGGGGGGGGGGGGCTGTGCGTTTGCGAAAATAAAATACAAATTTCTGTGTATCACCTCTTCAAATTATGCATATGTAAATTTTGTTTCACTGTACACTCATTAGATTTGTCACAGTGGGAAATATCATCACTGAAAAGTAGGCGTGACCGCTATGGCCGAAAAAGGTTTAGCTAAGATGGAGAACAGTGTTCTTTCTGAATATTAGAGACCCACAGCAATATTTCCCCAGTAAAATACAGGTTACTCCCACAAAACGCACTCCAAACTCCCACGGAACGCCCATATATTCGTCATGTCTGCAATCTACTTTGCTAATAAAGACAAAAAAAGCTCCCTAGTAAAGGAGCTGGGCATGTGGTATATGAAATATGTAGATACATTGTTTAATGCATTGCATAGTGTTAGAATTTTTATGTAAACTTTAGGCGTTGTAAAAAACTTGTACTGTGTCCTTAGGCAAGTTTTGCTTATTTTAGAAAACGATTGCAGTTTTGCAATATTCATATTTCATAATATTGCGATTGTGCATTTGCAATATTCTGATTTCATAACGTTATGATTACATTTGCACAATTGTGGTTTACCTATAATATTGCGACCGCACTGTAGCAAATGTGTTATATATTAAAGGGACACTGAACCCAAATGTTTTCTTTCATGATTCAGATAGAGCATGAAATTTTAAGCAACTTTCTAAGTTACTCCTATTATCAATTTTTCTTCGTTCTCTTGCTATCTTTATTTTAAAATCAGGAATGTAAATCTTAGCAGCCAGCCCATTTCAGATTCAGCACCATGGATAGCGTTTGCTTATTGGAGGCTTACATTTACCCACCAATAAGCAAGCATAACCCGGGTTCTCAACCAAAAATGGGCCGGCTCCTATGCATCACATTCCTGCTTTTTAAATAAAGATAGCAAGAGAAGAAAGAAAAATTGATAATAGGAGTAAATTAAAAAGTTGCTTAAAAAGTGCATGCTCTATCTGAATCATGAAAGAAAAAATGTGGGTTTAGTGTCCCTTTAATATATTATATATCTATTGCAAATGCAATATTAGAAGTAGAACTCGATTGCGCAATAGCAACAGCAATATTATTAAATATGAATATTGAGAACGCGCAATCGTGACTACAATATTAAGAAATATGAGTATTAGGAACGCGCAGTCACATTCTCAATAATATGGAAATACGAATATTGCGAACGTACAATCTCGTTCTCAAAATAAGTAAAAAACAAACAAACCTAAGAACAAAATACAAGATTTGTGCAATCACAGCTAAAGTTTACATATATATTCTAACACTATACACTTTGTATATACATATTTAATATACTCACAACCCCCCAGCTCCTATAGGTGTATTATTTATGTGTTTAATTCACTATTGTACTGATAGCCCTTTTGAATATTTTGCTGGCTTTCTCAGAATTGCAGCAGATCCCTCTTGAATATTTGGCGTGCTTGCAGCACTGTACTAAATAAACCAACTGTTTCTGTAGGAGTTGTCAATATAAGCCAGTGAGTAATAGATCCTGAAATGTGGTTTTACAAAGTCCTGTACTTCCTGCAGGTTTCACATTAAATTTATACGGCTTTTAATTAACCTTCATTCATGCATAAATAAAAAAAATGATTGAATAAATAAATAAATAGCATGTTTAACTGCTACTCTGTCATTTAAAAGTTTTGAGTATTATGTACCTTTAATAAAGAAACAACAACCTAAAAAAAAACTACAGTAATCCAAAAAAAAATATTATTCAGATGAAAGGGCAGCATCTATTTATTGTTTGATGAATAAATTGTGATGTAAAAGGATATTACATTTAAACTGCTACTAATACAAATGGACAAATCAGCTATGTACCTACTAAAACTTGATAAATACACAGGACAATGCAATAGCACTTACTTTAAATTTGAAATGAGAAGTAAAATATTTTCTGATAAATTTCGAATTGAATCCAGTTTTCCCTCCCCCCTATCATGTGACAACCATCAGCCAATCACAGATTGCATATACTTTTATACTGTGAACTTTTGCACATGCTCAGTAGCTAGAGCTTCAGAAACTGTGCATATAAAAAAAGAATGTGCAAGCTTTGATAATGGAAGCATATTTTAAAGTATGTTTTTTTAAATTGCATTGTTTATCGGAATCATGAAGGTTTAATTTTGACTATAGTGGTGGACTTTTAAGTACTTATAGTACATTAGTAGCAAGTACATAACTGAAATAGCAGTTTAGTTTAAATTGAAATAGTTTTTACTTCCAATTTTTTTAACATGCATATGTAAACATTTTATATTACAATTTCAGTGTTTCATGCCCGTTAAATCTACTAGTGATATATGAAATGATCTTTGTCCGCATGACTTTGTGACTTTACAAGGAAATGTTACAGGGACTAGGTTGAGTTCTATAATACCACTGTCCTAAAAGACTACAAAGTTAAAGGGACAGTCAACACCACAATTTGTGTTGTTTTAAAAGAGAGATAATCCCTTTATTACCCATTCCCCAGTTTTGCATAACCAACATTGTTATATTAATATACTTTTTACCTCTGTGATTACCTTGTATCTAAGCCTCTTCTGACAGCCCCCTGATCACATGACTTTTTATTTATTATCTATTGACTTGCATTTTAGCCGATTAGTGCAGTGTCTGCCACAAGCCGGTGATGTGATCACAATGGTATATGTATGGTTTACATGAACTAGCTCTACCCTGTTGTGAAAAGCAAATAAAACAGCATGTGATAAGAGGTGGCCTTCAAGGGCTTAGAAATTATCATATGAGCCTTCCTAGGTTTAGCTTTCAACTAAGAATACCAAGAGAACAAAGCAAAATTGGTGATAAAAGTAAATTGGAAAGTTGTTTAAAATGACATGCCCTATTTGAAACATGAAAGTTTTTTGGGCTTGACTGTCCCTTTAATAGAGATAATGTACAAAGTAAAAATACAAAAAGAAAAAAGAAAGATAAAGGACAACTAAGGGACATAGAATCATTGAATTCTCTCTGTTGTCTTCTTTGTTTAAGCCTGTAGTGTGCTACATGGGCTAGGAACTGTGACATAAAGAACAGTGCTGTACACAGCTAGATTTTTTGCTCTTTGTATAACCTTTCAACAATGAGTGGAAGCCAATGAATAGGATTTGTGACACTGCGCAAATGTGTTGAGATCGGTGAGAATTCTGCTGGAAAAACATCAGCAACAATTAGTAATGAAAAACAGTGCGTTTAAAAGCTGAAACTATTTAATTGCTAAATTGATTCAAATGGATTAATAAATTATTAATCAATCAGGGAAATTTGAACTCTTTTCTGTCAAGTACATACGGGCATAAAATGTCCAAGGCGTCGATGAAGAACAGTTACTTTGGGGGGTAGTTATCAAGCGGTCTACTTTTCTGCCTTCGCCGGCCCAATACGCCTGCCTAAGCTCACCTACCTTCGCCGCCGCGGACCTTGAATACGTTCGCCTAAGTTATCAAATAAAGCTGTCAAAAAGCCGCGGGGCGATGAGCAGCGGACTGTGAGAGTTATCACTCATCCGATCTCGCTGCTCTTCGGCTTTTCCCAGCTTTATTGCTAGCCTGTCACTAAGCACTCACACTAAACTACACTGTTCTATCCCTATACCGGCGCCCCCGGAGCCTCCCGCAACTCAATAAAGTTACTAACCCCTAAACCGCCGCTCCTAGACCCTGCCGCAACTCTTATAAATGTATTAACCCCTAAACCGCCGCTCCTAGACCCTGCCGCAACTCTTATAAATGTATTAACCCCTAAACCGCCACTCCCGGACACCGCTGCCACCTACAGTATACCTAGTAACCCCTATCCTGCCCCCCCTATACCGTCGCCCTCTATAATAAAATTATTAACCCCTATCCTACTGATCCCGCACCTCGCCGCAACTAAATAAATAGTTTAACCCCTAAAATCGCCGCTCCCTGAACCAGCCGCAACCTATATTAAACCTATTAACCCCTATCCTGCCCCCCCTACACCGTTGTCACCTATAATAAATGTATTAACCCCTATCCTGCCCCCCACTACACCGCCACCACTGTAATAAAATTATTAACCCCTAAACCTAAGTCTAACCCTAACCCTAACGCCCCCCTAACTTAAATATTAATTAAATAAATCTAAATAATATTTCTATTATGAACTAAATTAATCCTATTTAAAACTAAATACTTACCTTTAAAATAAACCCTAATATAGCTACAATATAAATAATAATTATATTGTAGCTATCTTAGGATTTATTTTTATTTTACAGGCAACTTTGTATTTATTTTAACTAGGTACAATAGCTATTAAATAGTTATTAACTATTTAATAGCTTACCTAGCTAAAATAAACTGAAATTTACCTGTAAAATAAATCCTAACCTAAGTTATAATTACACCTAACACTACACTATACTTTAATAAATTATTCCTATTTAAAACTAAATACTTACCTGTAAAATAAACCCTAATATAGCTACAATATAAATAATAATTATATTGTAGCTATCTTAGGATTTATATTTATTTTACAGGTAACTTTGCATTTATTTTAGCTAGTTAGAATAGTTATTAAATAGTTATTAACTATTTAATAACTACCTAGCTAAAAGAAATACAAAATTACCTGTAAAATAAATCCTAACCTAAGTTACAATTAAACCTAATACTACACTATCATTAAATTAATTAAATAAACTACCCACAAATAACTACAATTAAATACAATTACATAAACTAACTAAAGTACAAAAAATAAAAAAAGTTAAGTTACAAAAAATAAAAAAATAAGTTACAAACATTTTAAAAATATTACAACAATTTTAAGCTACTTACACCTAATCTAAGCCCCCCTAATAAAATAACAAACCCCCCCAAAATAAAAAAAATGCCCTACCCTATTCTAAATTAAATAAAGTTCAAAGCTCTTTTACCTTACCAGCCCTTAAAAGGGCCATTTGTGGGGGCATGCCCCAAAAAGTTCAGCTCTTTTGCCTGTAAAAGAAAAATACAGCCCCCCCCCCCCCCAACACGTACCTGCTAGTCATTTGATAACTAGCAAAAGTAGTGAGATTGTGCCGGAACATCTGGAGTGACGTAAGAATCAATCTGTGTCGGACTGAGTCCGGCGGATCGAAGTTTATGTCACAAAATTCTACTTTTGCCGGGATCTAGCCTTTGATAACTAAGGCGAATCAGCCTCGCCACAAATACGCTGCGGAATTCCAGCGTATTTGAGGTGGACGGCTTGATAACTAGGCCCCTTTGTATTGGAAATGCTTAAATCTTGAATGATCTACAATCAACTTATCTACAACTTATCAATCAACATTATCTACAACTCAATTAAAGGGCTACAAAAAGCTCAAATTAATCTTAAAGGGACATTAAATACCTGTTTTTGTGTAAAAAATAAAAAGTACTTGTATCAAGCTCCCTAGAGTTTTGTAAAAGTCCAATTCAATAACCTAGGTTTCTGATGTTTCAAATTGCTTAAACCAGCTATCTGATTTGCAATATTTAAAAAACCTAGATTACATCATTTTATTATAACAGTGAATGGGACAAGAACAGTTTTTAAAAAAATAAAAAAATAAGGACCACCAAATACAGTAGAAATTAATACTTGACAAATACAGAATAACAAGACAATGGAATAGCACTTACTTTTAATTTGAAATGAGCAGTAAAATATTTTCTGGCAAATTTTAAAGTTAATCCAATCTTTCCTCCCCTGTGTCATGTGACAGCCATCAGGCAAACAAAATTTTTCGAATTTGAATATTTCATGATTCAAATATTACATTTAAAGAAAGCATTAGAAATACTATTACAAATAAATAAATTTGAATTTTTCAAATTCAAATATTGCATAATTCAAATCGAATTATTAGAAAATTCAAATTGAATATTACATCTAAAGAAATCATTAGAAATACTATTACATTAAACAAATGTTAGAATGTTGTACAAACATTCGAAATTTGAAACAAATGAAAAAATGTGTTAAAATTTGTTTCATTTTTTGAATGTTGTAAAATATTCGCCCATCCCTAGTCCTGGTACAACTGGTATATTCATATTTGGTGCACACAAATAACGGCTGGAATATACAGTTGGGACTTACATGAGGGGTCTGTATATTCAATATTTTTATACCCATATCTGGCTACATCTCCAAAGATCCGGGGAGTGGCTACGTATGAGCCTTTAAATCATACGACATGCACGATTGATAGAGCATAATTATGCTCCAGCATATGTGAGTACAATACTGCCGTGTTCCATTTAAATATTATAATCCTCCAGACAATACTGCACTATTTTTGTTCTTTCCTTTTCGTTTTTCATGGAACTCTTCTGGAAGGACTTTTAAGTGGAGGATATATCCTTTATTTTTTTTATCACTTTTAACACGTATTTTGTTTTTTGTGATTTATTTAGTTCATTATTTTTTGTTATATATGTATATACTGTACACTCTTGCACATGCTCAGTAGGAGCTGGAGCCTCAGAAAGTGTGCATATAAAAATAATGTGCATGTTTTGAAAATGGTAGTATATTGGAAAGCTTTTTAAATTGCAAACTTTATTTTTTTACTTTTGTTCTTAAGAGGCAAAATTTAAAGATACAGAGCTGTAAAATGAAAGCCATGAGATTCCTTCAAAATATTTTAAATCAAATACCTGGTTTAGGAAATTAGCAGAATTGTGAAGATAATCTAGGTTATAGAACTGTTTTTAACTTCTCAAGGGAGTGTGGGATAAATAAAAACCAAGCAGTGTTTAAATGGATATGAAAAGTAAAATTAAATGTTCATGATTCAGACAGAGCAAGCAATTTGAAAAAACAAAACAACAAGCAAACAAAATACATAAAATAATCTATTTTCTTTTCAAATTTACATTTTCCTCTTGTTATTCTTTGTTGAATCTTAGCCATTTTCCATTAGAGCATACTGAGGTAGGTTCAGGAGCGTGCATGTGACTTGAGCACTATATGGCAGCAGCGATTGCAACAGTGTTATAATATAGTGTTCAAGCAAATAAATAATTATGATTTATATAAAGACAAACAATTTAAAGTTCCAAAAACAAGTGGTTTTACATTGGGAAGATCATGCCAGACTAATCAAATTTACTTGTATGACAGTGCCCCAAACAACAAAATAATTCATGTGCTGTATTTCCTTGGTCTTGACTCAACAATTGTAAGGATGGATTACAGTGTCTTATAGGGACAGGAAACACAAAAAGTTTATTTGATTATACAGATACAGCATGTGGTTTTAATCAACTTTCCAATTTATTTCTATTAACTAATTTGTTTTGTTCTCTTGGTATCTGTTGTTTAAAATGATACTTAGGTAGGCTCAGTAGCTGCTGATTGGTGGCTGCAGATATATGCCTCATGTTATTGACTAACCCAATTAATTCCGCTAGTTCCCAGTAGTGCATTGCTGCTCCTTCAACAAAGGATACCAAGATAATGAAGCAAATTAGATAATAGAAGCAAAAT
This sequence comes from Bombina bombina, assembly GCF_027579735.1. Classification (NCBI taxonomy): domain Eukaryota; kingdom Metazoa; phylum Chordata; class Amphibia; order Anura; family Bombinatoridae; genus Bombina; species Bombina bombina. The sequence goes on along the minus strand of NC_069508.1, from coordinate 189,791,521 downwards.
TGGAAAGTTGTTTAAAATGATATTCTCTGTCTGAATCATAAAAGAAAAATGTTAGGCTTTATGTCCCTTTTATAAATGGAGTGCATTCAGTGCAGCTAATAGTGTTCCTCAGGGGTCAGTTCTGGGGCCTGTTTTGTTTAAAGGGACACTGTACCCCAAAATTTTTCTTTTGTAATTCAGAAAGAACATGCAATTTTAAGCAACTTTCTAATTTACTCCTATTATAAATGTTTCTTCGTTCTCTTGCTATCTTTATTTGAAAAAGAAGGCATCTAAGCTTGTTTTGGGTTCAGTACTCTGGACAGCACTTTTTTATTGGTGAATGAATTTATCCACCAATCAGCAAGGACAACCCAGATTGTTCACCAAAAATGGACCGGCATCTAAACTTACATTCTTTTCATTTCAAATAAAGATACCAAGAGAATGAAGAAAATTTGATAAAAGGAGTAAATTAGAAAGTTGCTTAAAATGTCATGCTCAATCTGAATTACGAAAGAAAACATTTGGGTACAGTGTCCCTTTAACTTCAACAGCAAGGGGCTATAGGGAAAGGTGTGTCTGTTTTAACTTGATACAACAATTTGTTTTAAGGATGATATTCAAGGGGTGGATCAAATGGGAAGTTATATAAAAATTTCATGGATTGGACAAATGATTGGGTTCTAAAATGTAACATCACAAATGGCTAAATTATGAATTTAGGAAAAAACAAAGCTAAAGGTTAATTAATGACACAGTGACACTTTTCTGACAGTTACAAAGGAGGAACAGGACTTTGGAATTATTATTTCATTTGAAATTTGGTAAACAATGTAGTATTGCAGCGAGTAAGGCCAGTAGAATGCTTGCATTGGTAGGTAGATGTATTTATTTACAGAAGAAATAGTAAGGTTCTTATGTCACTATACAGATCACTAGTTAGGCCTCCTCTTGAGTATTGTGTCCAGTTCTGGAGATCAAATTTCCAGTGCTCAGCTCATTAAGCATCAGTTGTTTCTATGTACTATTTTTCTATTCTGAAATAAATAAAAAATGTCTGGAATACGAATTAGGCTATCCTAAGAAATAAACACGTTTACACTGCACAAGTGATATCCGAAGACTTGATGGGCCTTCTGATTCTTATCTATCAAATGATATCTTATCAAATCCTATGTTTCTAATACCTGAAAGTTATAGGGCCATATGTCATGTGACAGTCACCAGCCAATTACAGACTCATATACATATACACTGTGAACTCTTGAACATGCTCAGTACGAGATATGTGTAATTTGATAATGAAAGTAAATTTGTCTCATAAAACATCATGCTATATTTGCCTCGTAAAAGTTTAATTTTGTGTTTAGTTTCCCTTTTAAGGAGCATTAGTAATAACTGATACTGGTATCTTAGTTTAAATTTACATATAAGCAGCTTTAAAGGGACACTCAAAATAAAACTTTATGATTCAGAAAGAGCAGCAGTTTTAAAACACTTTCCAATTTACTTCCATTACCAAATTTTGTAGTCTTTTTATATTCACACTTTCTGGGGAACAAGATCCTATTGAGCATGTGCACAAGCTCACAAGATATACATATACTAGTCTGTGATTGGCTGATGTCTGTCACATGACACAGGGGCCGGTAAATTGGAAAAAAAAATTAATTTGTCAGAAACAACATCTACTGCTTATTTAAAATGCAGAGTATGGGGCTGATTTATCAGCGGATCATGTCCGACAGACATCAATGAATGCCGACAGCATACGCTATCGGCATTTATCATTGCACAAGCTGTTCTTGTGAACTGCTTGTGTAATGCCGCCCCCTGCAGATTCGCGGCCAATTGGCCGCTAGCAGGGGGTGTCAATCAGCCTGATTTTAAAAAATTAGACAGACAAGAGCAATTAGAAACATTTCACATAGCAGTAATTGTGCAGACTAAGAATAACATGTAAAAGTATATTTATGCAATATTCATATTTAATAAAAGTTTTACTGTGTATTTAAGTATTTCACATTCCAATGTTCTGCACATAGCAATGTATTTATAAATAGATATGCCTATATATATATATATATATATATATCTGTATATATACCTATATATAATCATGCATATATATAAGTTATGATTACGGCTTTTTAGCCGAAACATATTAACGTTCAGTACTTGTGATGTGCTATTGTTGTTTTACTGAATATACTGAAGACCGTCCAGGAATGTTTTACGTTATGAGAAAATAAATATATACCTTTTTATTTACGGAACTTTGCCTCTGGGACACTTTCTACTTTGGATTATCTATTGTCCAGGCTTCCCAGGGTGAAGGGAGCTCGCACACACTTCCACAGCATACAAACTACTTCTACAGCTGAGAGTACCGTTTTTTCCGGATCAGCGATTAGCTACTACCTAACCGCGTCACTGACACACCCCCTGGAATATGCATTACCGCTGAGTGCGGCAAAGACGGTTCTCTGGAAGCCGAGATACGGTGATCAAAACTCCCTGACTGAAGAGCAGTAAGTGGGCACAGTTTCTTACTGTTAGAGCACAGGCTGCTCCCATCTAGGTCCACTGCCGCATATGTGTCAGAGTTTTCCAGGGTGTTGATAGTAGACGGTGCTGAACTTTTTCTTGCGAACAACACTTTTCTCTGCAAACCGCCATTGTTTATCTGCTCCCAGAGTTTGCGTTAGAGTATGACCGGAGCATAAGGATTTAAGTGGTTCGCTATTGGCCAAGGAACTTTAGCCTTTTTCACTTAAGTGAATTTGGGGTTTCCCATTTTCCTTATGGACGCTGCATTGCTTATTTAGGAAGTGTGGGGTTTGCTATTTTTTAGCTTGTGCATACATCTTTCTTATATAACATGCATATATATAGGTATAGATATATATTGTACCAAAATCCCATCAGATATATGTAGAAATATGTATTTATGAAAACATAGAACATATTCTGCTATGTGCACATTAATGGAATGCGAAATATTCTTATTTTCATGTCAGGTTAGCGCATTTGAGAATATACGATCGGGTTTGTGCGCAAGTAGGGTGTTTTTACCATTTCTTTTGCTCCATTGACTTCTATAAGGGAACACATTATTGAGAACATGATATTTGAATTTCGGCTTTTAACACGCGTCTGGTTAGCGCGCAAGCGAAAACTTTTTACTTGCAATACGACCGCTACTGGACGCTTGCAAAAACCTTACTTTTAGCGGAGTTAGCGCTCGAGCAGGAGCTTTAAGCAAGTGCTGTGTTTAAAATGCTCGTGCACAGAGCATACATACATACAGTCTTTGAACAGCTATCTTTTATTACAAGCGTTTGTGCTATACACAGTATATTTTGCAAAAAATGCTTCTACTCAAAAGTAAATTGCATCTGTGTGAATTCCAATTTTGGCTGGAATGTCCCTTTAAAACAAATTGGTTACTATACGTCAGTAGATTCAAAACTTGTCTTTGTGACATTTGTAATTTAGCATATGGTTTGCTTTAATAAATCTTTTTTTATTAAATACATACAATAATGTTATCTATTAATATCAAATTGTATTTATTCTTGCAAGCTTTCTAGGGCCTAATGCAAATTATAGATACTCAGAGATACTTTTTCATTCTTGGGGGCCGATTTATCATGGCTCGAATGGGGCTAAATACCCCTGTTTCCTGCCGGAAACAGGAGTTAAAAGAACATTAAACCCACATTTTGTCTTTCATGATTTAGAAAGAGTATGCAATTTTATACAACTTTTTAATTTACTTCTCTTATCTAATTTGCTTCATTCTCTTGATATCATTTGTTGAAAAGCATATCTAGATAGGCTCAGAAGCTGCTGATTGGTGGCTGCACATAGACGCCTTGTGTGATTGGCTCACCCATGTGCATTGCTATTTCTTAAACAAAGGATATCTAAATAATGAAGCAAATTATATAATAGAAGTAAATTGGAATGTTGTTTAAAATTGCATTCTCTATCTGATTAATGAAAGAAAAATATTGGGTTTAATGTCCCTTTAAGAAGCAGCGATTTTAAGACTGCTGATTCTTAACTCATCCGCCTGCTCTGAATCTGCGGACATCAATCCGCCTGATCGTGTACGATCAGGTTGATTGACAACCCCTGCTAGCTGACGATTGTCCGCGTATCTGCAGGGGGCGGCTTTGCAATGTTAAATGCTGACAGCGTATGCTGTCGGCATTCAGCGATGTCTGGCGGACATGACAATGATAAATCGGCCCCTTGTTGTGTAGTTACTAGTGTTTACCAAAATTCTTTTTTTTTTATCAAGTGCTGGCAAGACAAATAAAAATCATACAATTATCAAAAAGTGATGAAAGATCTTTTCCTCACTTAGTCATATTTTGTGCTAGTTTTCATTCAAATTCAAGCTTCAAAACTTTAAAAAAGCACTTTATACAGTTTAACATTTTTTTTTTCTAAAACTACATCAACAAATAGGTTCCTAAATCCTGTCAATATCTACTGTCAACATTTTAAACATACTTTACATACTATTTTTTATAGTCTCTTGGAAATAGTACTTAACAGGTGCAAAGTTCCTGTAAGACTATTACTATAAAAAAAAAAATATATATATATAACACTTTTTAAACTTCTGTTCTCTCCCATATCTTCATTTTTTTTTACTTAGGGTGATAGAGCTAATTATAATCTGTATCATACAAGTCATTCCTTTCAGTTGGAGTATGTTCTAAAATATATTCTAAAACTTGTTGAGAAAGGGATATTGCAAGGACCTACACATAAGAGTTATAGCACTATTGATATAGCGCAGAGCAGCACTTTTCTCATGCAGGGTAGCTGATTTGAAGGCTTAAAGGGACAGTCTAGACAAAATTATACTTTTATAATTCAGACAGGGCATGCAATTTTAAACAACTTTCCAATGTACTTTTATCATCAAATTTGCTTTGGTCTCTTGGAATCCTTTGTTTAAAGCTAAACCTAGGTAGGCTAATATGCTAATTTCTAAACCCTTAAAGGCCGCTTCTCATCTCAGTAGATTTTGACAGTTTTTCACAGCTATACAGCGCTAGTTCATGTGTGCTATTTGGATAACATTTTTCTCACTCCTTGAAGTCAGCACTGATTGGCTAAAATGCAAGTCTATCAAAAAACCTGAAATAAGGGGGAAGCCTGCATAGACTAAGATACAAGGTTATCACAGAGGTAAAAAGTATATTAATATAACCGTGTTGGTTATGCAAAACTGGGGAATGGGTAATAAAGAGATGATCAATGTTTTTAAACAATAAAAATTCTGGAGTAGACTGTCCCTTTAAGATGAGCAAATCTGTGATTGGTTGGTAGTGCTGCTCTATTAATAAAGTGACTGCACATTAAGTTGATTTTTGCAGAATCCCCTCACAAAGAAACTGAAAAAAATCATTGGTATTGCATTTCATTTAGAAATAATGGATTTTATTGGATGTTTCACCGTGAGTCACCAAACAATAAAGAAAATAGACGGATTAAAGGCAGTGGGACACAGCATACGATTGGCTGGGTTGTGCAACTGCCCTTTTGATTGGCTCATTGGTCAGGCTACAAGGTTTGCATCTTGAGAGCAGGAATATAATTATTCTCATCTATTCCAGATGAGAAGTACAACATGGAGTTGATCTACAAGGCAGTGTAATGGTCACCTCTTACAATGTAAAACACTCCTAAAATCTGAATCATGGAAGAAAACATTTGTGTTTTATGTCTCTTCAACAGTGCAGATATAATAATTGATATTTTTGGTTAATTCATAACACCTGCTTTGAAACATATTAGACAGCTATGGACAATATTGAATTAATTATCTGGTATGTTTTATTTTTGTCTTGGCCAAATTCATTTCTTATTCAAGGAGGTCTGGGAGAATGAAAACAAAAAAAAACCCCTGAGATCCTTCCCAATTCTTTAGTAAAACAAAAATGTTAAAGGGACACTAAACCCAAATGATTTATTTCATGATTCAGATAGAGCAAGCAATTTTAAGCAACTTTCGAATTTACCCCTATTATCAATTTTTCTTCATTCTCTTACTATCTTTATTTAAAAAGCAGGAATGTGATGCATAGGAGCCGACCCATTTTTGGTTGAGCACCTGGGCTATGCTTGCTTATTGGTGGGTAAATGTAGTCACCAATAAGCAAGCACTATCCATGGTGCTGAACCTAAAATGAACTGGCTGCTAAGATTTACATCCCTGCTTTTAAAATAAAGATAGCAAGAGAATGAAGAAAATTTATTAATAGGAGTCAGACAGATAGCTCAGCATGCGAATGCACTGTGGCTGAGCTTTGTAGCAACCCAAGGGTTGTTGGTTCGATCCCTGGCGAGGTCCACCCAGCCTTTCATCCTTCTGTGGTTGATAAAATGAGCAGTGCCTTGAGACCCTTACGGGTGATTAGCCACATTGTACAAGTACCCAATACATACATAGGAGTAAATTAGAAAGTTGCTAAAAATGTCATGCTTTATCTGAATCTTGAAAGAAAACACTTGGGTTCAGTGTCCCTTTAAGTCTATGGGGTTAGATTTATCAAATGCTGGGCAAACATTATTTGCTGTAGCTGTCGGCATTTATCATTACACAAGCATTTCTTGTAAAATGCTTGTGCAATGCCGCTTCCTGCACATTCGTGGCCAATCGGCCGCTAGCAGGGGGTGTCAATCATCCCGATCTTATTGAATCAGGATAATTAAAGTCCGCCACCTTAAAGGAAAAGTATAGACTCATTTTCATATAACTTCATGTAATAGACACTACTATAAAGAATAAGATGCACAGATACTGATATAAAACTCCAGTATAAAATGGTTTAAAAACTTACTTAGAAGCTTTCAGTTTAGCTCTGTTGAAAAGGCAGCTGGAAAGCCCACTGCAAGAGGGAAATAAGACACTCCCCTCCCTCCCCCTTCTTTTGCATATGAAAAGACCCTTTACACAAACAGGAGCAAGCTGGAGAAGGTAGCTGACGGTATTCTCATAAAAATTTGGGGCTTGGTTAGGAGTCTAAAAAACAGAGCAATGTTATTTAAAAATAAGCAAAACTATACATTTAAAAAAAAAAAAAAACTTTATGGGCTATATAAATAGATCATCTACAAAACATTTATGCAAAGAAAAAATGAGTGTATAATGTCCCTTTATAGGTGGCAAACAAGTTAAGGAGCAAAGGTCTTACGACCGCTGCTTCTTAACTTACGTTTCTAGCAAGCCAGACACTTGGGGCATAAAAAGCAGCATCCGCTGTTTAATAAATCTACCCCATGGCAGTTTTTTAGATAAATAATTTGATACGTTTTTCTAAACGATTATATTCTACCCCCTGTGTTTCTTACCCGTGGCCGGATTTTTAGCCGACGGACACTTGGCCGACGGACACTTGGCCGACGGACATTTGGCCAACGGACATTTGGCCGAAACACAAGTGGCTGTCACATAACAGTCCAGCCACGAGATAGATAGATTTGATAGATAGATAGATAGATACATAGATTAGATAGATAGATCAATAGATGCAATAGATACATTTGATAGATACGATAGATAGATAGATTTGATAGATAAATAGATAGATTTGATAGATAGTTTCCCAGACAGAGAATTACAAAACGTGCGGTGTGGGACCCATGGTAAGGTTCCCAGAGGCAGCTGCGGCGCCCGAGGCTCTGATTAGAACAGAGCACTCTGGAACGTATCTGCCCTCGGCCGAAATCGGAACATTCTTTAGCTTTCTGTCTGTCAGCCAAATGTCCGTTGGCCAAATGTCCGTCTGCCAAATGTCCTTCTGCCAAATGTCTTTCTGCATTTTGTCAGAGCACCTTTCTTACCATATATTTGTTATGTAAGTGGGTGTTTAAATATATTGTGTCTATTACATTTGTTTCATATTTAAACATTTATTCTTATTCAGATGACATTTTATCTTATTGATTAGATTTGGAATTAGGGTGCAATGAACGACTGAGTTGTTATTCAATATTTTCATGTTCTAAATCAAATGGATTGGAATGGATCTAAACATTAAACAAAAAAAACAAAAAACAATATAACAAAATTTAAAAGCACATTTTTGATCCTAAATGAAATACTTACCTGCCATGCAAGTTCTGCTTTTCTCTGTCAAAGCAAATAAATCCCTGCTGCAGCCGTTTTTTCCACTGCCCTCCCAGGCACGTTCCAATGAATTATTCCCGTATCGGTAGACGATTGGCTCTGGGCGCACTCACTCATAGAGTTACAGAAATAACTCACTGAAGTACATGGCACTGGAAATCACTGAAGACAGTGGCAATTTCTTGTGCTTTGACTCCCAGGAAGGAAGTAAATATTATTTTTAGGCTTAAAAGTGCAAACACATTTTTAACCCAATGTACATCCCTTAAAGTTATAAATGCCCTGACTTTTGTACATTTTATGTGAGTTCATCAATCCATGTGTTTTAGTGCAAGTAAGAGAGACCCAAAACACTCTCTATAACTAAAGCTTTTTGCCATTTTATTTCTAATCCCAATTCCAAATGATCCGAAGTATAAAAGTGGGAAAAATCCTTGTGAACATGAACTTTGTTATGTACTGAGATGGCTATGAGTTTGTATCTTTTATTATTCAAATAGAGCAGCAATTGAAAGCAATTTTCTAACTACTCTTATTATAAAATTTTCTTTGTTCTCTTGCTACCTTTATTTAAAAAGCAGCCGGCCCATTTTAGGTTTAGCACCATGAAGATGGCCCATTTTAGATTCAGCACCCTGGTCCAGCCACCAATAAGCAAGCATAACCCAGGTTCTGAACTTTTCACCAGTAGCTCTGAAACAGTTACACCCGTTTTAATAAAAATGTATGTAAATGTTTAACTCAAATTCAGTTTTCTTTTTGTTTTAAACTAAACAAATACCGAATAGTGCAGCCACCGAATATTCAGGGGAAATGAATTTCCTTGAATATTCGGAATGAAAATTTTGTCCGAAACAAAATGTTCTTGGCTTTACATCTCGT